>NC_043702.1:173151691-173153242 GCF_006229205.1 Suricata suricatta | reverse complement strand
GCCCTTGTGCCAGCGTCCACGTCGCACCGGATCACATGTCCCCCAGAACGGTGGCGGCCCCCCAGCAGGTGGCGGTCAGTCTTCAGGAGACTGCCGCGTCAGGAGAGGCAGGTGGGAGCCCCCGCAGCGTAGGGTGGCCACAGGGTTCCTGTCCCTCAGGAAACGTCTCTGCTGCCGTAAGGACTCGTGCTCCATGGGGTTCACTCCATGTCCGGCTGGTATTTCGTGAGACTTGTTTCACTGCGTTGTCCAAGGACGCTCAGAGGACTGCCGCCAAGGCAGCATGGAGCGTGGTCCACTGAGCGTGTGGTCACGTGCGGACACACCTGTGGGATCCGCATGTGTCCCCTGCGCTGTGTCCTCCGGCAGCCGCGGTCTGGGCAGCAGGTGCCGGCGCATCGGGCTGTGAGGCTCCTGCTCAGGGACCTCGCTTCTGTCACTAGCGGCCCCTTGCAGATGACCTCGGCTCCCAGGGTTTCCCGACGCGCCCATGGGGGCTTGTCGTGGGTCACACACCACGCTGCCGCTGCCGAGGACAGTCAGCGCGGGCGGTGTGGCCATTTGCTGAGCCCCACGGCCCGGGACTGTGTCTACAGAGTCCACGGTCAGGCCGAGAACCCTCTGAGAGGAGAGGCGCTTTCCACAGAAAACGTGGTTCTGCCTCGTCCCAGAGGGGCCTCGGCGGCGGCTCCGGTCCAGCTGCACAGAGAAGCGGGAGAGCCCCCGCTCACGCCCACCCCCTGCTCCTCCCCGTAGGGCCGACGGTGGAGCCCGAACTTTGAAGGGCCAGCAGGGAGCCTTCCGTCGCCCCTCCACGTTGGCTGAAGTGTGGTGGACGTGGTGACACTGCCAGGGCCGTTGTGACACGTCTGCCAGGTTCACAAACCCTGACACGACCTGGTGTCTCCTGCTCTACGAAGGGGCACGAAAGGGAGGCAATTTGCTTTCACCTTCGAGGGAGACGCTGATGTTCCCCCAAGTGACAGCACCCCTAGAAACGGTCATATAACGGGAGGGACCTTGATTTTCATGAGACGTACCATCAACATCCTGGCGCGTGGCTGGGGGCCGGCGATCCAGGGCACCTGCCGCGTCCTTCTCCCTTGGTCACGTCACGTGACGGAAGGCCATGGGAGGCCCGCACAATGGCAGACGGACCGAGGTGCAAGCCGAGCGGCAGATGCTGCCCACTTGGCCGA
The DNA here is from genome assembly GCF_006229205.1 of Suricata suricatta. NCBI lineage: Eukaryota > Metazoa > Chordata > Mammalia > Carnivora > Herpestidae > Suricata > Suricata suricatta. The sequence goes on along the minus strand of NC_043702.1, from coordinate 173,152,043 downwards.
GGGCCCACAGCCGGACGGGCCTGAGCAGCTCTGTCCCCCGGAGACCCCGCGGCTGCTCCTGGCAGGGCCGAGCAGGCAGCTCTGGGCAGGTGGTCGCAGGGACAATGACACTCAACTTCAGGGGAGAGGATGTGGGGGCCGGGTGGGCTCCCATCCATGCCCAGATGAGGGACAAGTGATTTTGGAGCAAATGTCTCCCCCCTGCCGGCAGCAGTGACTGCACGGCCACCACCCAGCCCCCTGCAGGAGGGACAGGCCATGTGGCCGAGAACGGGGTGGAGCACTGTCCTCACACTGCCCAAGTCCAGGCAGGGAGAAATGACAGTGACGGTAAGGATGGCTCCCACACAGG
>NC_043702.1:173149127-173151591 GCF_006229205.1 Suricata suricatta | reverse complement strand
GTCACCTCACACCCAGGCACAGGGACGTGGGGGACCCAGGCCTCACCTTGACCCTGCTGTCTCGGGACACAGGCCTGGTCAGCTCTGCATAGTGCATGCCACCATCAAGGTCCCTGTGCGCCTCCTGTGATCCTGCACTTGGGTCCACCACACATGGATGAGAATCAGACCTTGGGAATCTGTGCCCTCCCTCCACCACCAGGACCTCCATGGTCAGTCCTATAGCACCCAGCCTTCAGCAGGGACGTCCTCTGAGCAGCAAAATTCAGACAAAGGGAGCTGAGGGTCAGGGGGAGGGAGGCGTGAGGGCAGGGGAGGGAGAAGGGCACCTGCCTCTCTCAGGCTCCAAGCTCTTCCTCTTCGCACGTGAGCACCACAGGTACAGCCCAGCTCCGAGGACCAGCAGCACGACCCCGAGAGCCCCCAGGATTGATCCCATGTGAGCAGCACCGGCCTGTCCTTGTGGACCTGCTTCCCCCTCAGAGACTGTGGAGAAGGATCAGACAAGAGACAAGGTCAGAGCCCACTGCCAAGCACGTGGACACGTCTGAAGGGACTGGTCTCAGCTGAGGAGGGGACATGGCAGGTGCTTTCACCCCCGGTTCTGAGCCCATGCTAGGGGCCGGGTGCTGAGAGGAACAGGACAGGGTCCCCGCCCCTGAGGAGCTCATCAGTGGGGGCAGGGCTGGGAAATGCAAAGGCAGCCAGCCGGGGCCACAGGTGCACTAGAGGTTACTGCTGGTGAACAGGTCATCAGGTAGGGCTTCCCGGAGGAGGTGAGGGATGAACTGAGTCTTAAGGGAGGAGGGGAGGATACCAGATACTCAGAGGGGTACAAGACGATGGAAAGAGTAGTAAGACCAGGAACACCGTGTCCAGTCACCAGCCCTGGGGGCAGCCAGCACCCCTGTAGCAGGTGGAGGAGGACCCGGGAAAGAGGTCAAAGCTGAAGCAACAGTGGCCCCGCCCCACAGGTGTCCAGGCCACACAGGACACTGATCCTGGGCCGGAGCATCACACTCAGTGTGGGGCCCTGTGACCCCCAAGAGGAGGAAAGCAAGAGGGCAAGTCTGGGCAACTCCTTCAGGGCCAACTGGGCTGATGGGCCCTGGTCAAGGCCAGTGTGTGCTGGACATGAAGCCAGAGGGTGGCCCTGTGTGCCTGCAAGGTGTCCGCCCATGGGGCAGCTGCTGAGAAAGGGACCCAGGACAGGAATATGTTGGAAGAGGAGTCTCCAGATGTGGAAAGTCTGGCGGCAGAGGGAACGGGCTGACCAGAAACCAGGGTGAGGAGAACAGGGCACATCCGGGAATCCAGGCCAGCACGTGAGTGGGAAGTGTGTCCCAGAGGCCAGAACCAGGCACAGGAGCCCGGAGCCCTGAGCCCTGCAGGCCGCGGCTGGCCCCGCCTCCCTCAGGTGCCACAGACACTGACTCACCCCTGCTCTCCTTCCTGAAAACCTCCTGAGACACACAAGGACTGAAGGATGAGGGAGGGGAGAGTGTGGGAGAGGGGCTGCCTGGAGCAGCAGGGGTGAGGGGTGCAGAGGAGCAGGAGGGAGACACTGAAAGGCAGAAGCAAGTTGGATGCACCTGCCAGCTTCCTGGATGGGGTGACAGGTGGCAGGTGGTGACATAAACATGGGGGACAGAACCCGGAACCCTCACCCAGGGGGACCTGAGCTCCGGGAGGCCCCTCCCCTCAGGCAGGATGCACTCACCGTGGCCACAGACCTCCCCGAGGTCCCGGGTGACAGTTTTCTGGTCCACCGGGTTGCTGACCACACAGGTGACGCTGGGGCTGGGCCGGCTCAGGGGCAGGTGCAGAGCCAGGGTCCAGGGGGTGGGGGTCGGGCCTGGGGCCCCCGTCTGCTCCAGCTCCCTGGGGAGGCCCTTGCTCTCCCAGGACACATTCACGGCCCCCGTGCTACCTGTGGGGTGGCACTCCAGGGTGACGTTGCACCAGTCTCGTGTGAGGGACAGATTCTCAGCCAGCATCTGGGGATGGGACACGGGCTCTGGGGCAGGAGGGACAAGAGGACAGAGTGTCACCTGGTGGAGACCATCACACTCACGCTTTCTCATGTGGAATCTCACTGAGGCCCTGGGTCCTCCCCCTAAGGATGGTGCATCCATTTTACAGACAAGACAGACTTGCCCCAAATATACAGCAAGTGACTGTAAGGAAGGAGCCGCTGAGGGAAGCCCCGGGTGATCTCAGTGCACTGAGAATATCTGATACTCTCCTGGAGAAAATTCATACTCAACCCTAACTGGCCAAAACCCATCGATTCTAAGTCAGTGTGTTCTCTCTATGAGACAGAGAAGACTGGGACAGAAGGATCTTACTGCTCTGGCTCCCGGCCGTTATCCTGCTCCAATGGTGACCAGGACCTCAAGGACAAAAGTACAGAAGGCCCCCTGGAAGCTCTGGGCCACCAGAAAAGGACCCCAGGCTCCCAGAA
>NC_043702.1:173146314-173149027 GCF_006229205.1 Suricata suricatta | reverse complement strand
GCCCAAGAGACCTTCTCCAGCTCGGCTTCAGGAGGGACGTCTGGTCGTCTGATCACATGAAACACCACAGAGCCTCCTTGAATCCCCTTCAGGGACACTCGGCTTCCAGAATCCTCCACGTCAGACCCACGGGCCCCAGGGCTCCTGACCACAGTGCTGAAGGCGTCTAGGGCAGTGGAGACAGAAAGTGTGAGTGTGTTTCATGAAGAACGAGGAGAAAACCGTAGAACCCACCATGTTAATGAACCCACCCCGCAGACTCCCTGGACTCCGGGGGGCGGGGCAGAGCGTGAATCCGGAGCGAGGCTGAGATTGGGTCCTGTCCCAGTGGGGCGTCCCCTTGAACACGGTCCTGAGTGCTGACCCGAGTGTCCTCACCACCTAACGCTGAGCAACTGGACGTGATGACATCACGGATGGAAAGCACGGGGCACGTTGGGGTCAATGCCAAGTGCACCAGTGCAGGGGGAGCTTCCTCCGTGGGGCAGAGGCCCCACCGCCCACCCGCCGCGGGAGCCCTGGCCCTGCAGTGGGGGCTGCGCCCTGGGCCGTGCTCTGAGGGGCGGAGCTCAGCTGCAGTGATGGATGTTGCTCAGGGACAGCAGGTCTCTCAGGAGTGTGACTTCTGTGTCCCTCACTCCCTGTCCCTCGCTGCTGGGAGGGGCCTGCAGCCATTATGGGGCTGCACTGTGGGGTCCGCCACATAGCCTGGACTGGGGGCAGCCCTGGGCCAACACCGGGGAGGAGGGAGGCCTGAGTACAGCCCCAGAATCTGCTCCCCCTCTGCAAGGGCAGGGGTGAGGGGGAACCACACCCTCCTCGTTGGTCTTGAGCTCCCTCAGCTCCACACAGACCTGGATTTCAGTCCAAGGGGCCCTGGGACTCAGCACCAGTGTGGCCGCCCCAGGTCCTGAGCTGCACAGGCTGTGAGCCCACACGGTGAGTGTCAAGGACCCAGGGAACGACAAGGGACACAGCAGCAGGTGACAGGGACAACGCTGACAGAGGTGGTCCCATCGCCTCCTAGGCAGCCCATGTCAGGCTCAGTGAGGCTGCATGACAGGTCCTCACCAGTCCCCTCACCTCCGGGACAGGCCTGGGGCCCCGCGCCCGGCCCAGCACCCCTGAGCCGTCAGGCCACAGCCCCTCATCCTGTATCAGTGGGAAGGGGGTCACAGCCGTCCCTGCCTCAGGCCGCCAGGAGAGTGACAGGGATTCACTCCTCAGCCTCCTGCCGGCCCGTCCTCTGTCCCTTCCCTCCAGAGGTCACAGTCCTCTGACCCCCAGTGCAGGACGACGTCAGGTGCAGACACGTGCCCTGGGTGCAGGACCCACCCCAACACGGCACAGACAAGGTGCACGGAGATGGCAGGAGACACTGCAACCAGGTCCCTCTAAGCAAGTCAGGACACGAGTATCCCAAGTCCCCACGGCATGACACTCCATCCCTCCATCAGAAACTCGACAAACACTTGATTCTGGACTCTCGGCCCCTGAGACTGTGAGACAAGTTGATGTGTTTCAGCCGCCGGGTCTACGGGATCCTGTTCCCACAGCCCCAGGATCTGATGCCGGAGCCCAGGGCGGGACCCAGCACCAGGGATGCCGTGAGGGCTCCTGGGACCCAGGCCTGGGCTCCTGAACAGCAGATCAGTAAGTCATGAGTTCAGGGAAGAGACAGACCCAGGTTCAAGTTCCAGATCTGCCTTTTCTTGGCTGAGTTGCCATGGTGATTTGCTAAACTGTCTCAGCTGAGGTCCCACGTGTGAGGCATGGGGACAAGAGGTGCGAGTGCAGGGGACCTGCAAGGATTACACACAACAACGCAGAGAGACCCCCAACTGCCCGCTCCGTTGCTCCTCCTCCCTGTTTCCAGGACCGCCGCCCCCGCATCTCCCGTCGGCTGCACCCCCTGCTGCTGCCCGGCCGACACAGCAGGTCCGCGTCCCCCACGCACACGACCCCAGTCCCTGCGTGTCCACTGCTCTGTCACGGTCGCAGAGGGAGCGATCCTCAGGACCCTCAGGGCCGGCAGCCTGCAGCGGACTGTCCTCCGGGAAGGAGGAGAAGCTGTGTCCCTGCCCCACGTGGCTCTCCCTGCGGCAGGCTGTGAGCGGACCGCACACGCACGTAACGGAGGGCGACAGGGATTGACGCACAGTCCGGCCCTGACCCCGCGGTGCACTTCCCTCCACGGACATTGCGGTTCCAGGCCGTGCGCGTCCCCTCAGAGGTACCCTGTGTGTTTCCACGTGCCCGACCGCGCACCCCACACGCTGCTCCCCCCCGCTCCCCTGCACGATCCGGCAGGGTCCACACTGCGTCCCCACACGTGGACGCGTCTCACGTCCCGGCTGCACACGGTCCCACGTGGGGCCCACGGTCTCTGCACGTGTGACGGGAGCTCCGCTGTGGTCTCGTCCCTGCAGACACTGCGGCACCGAGCAGCCTATGACCGGGGTCTCTGCACACGCGGGTGTAGATGCCTCATGTGCGGACACGTGCATGTCGGGGTCGGTGCGCACCTGTCACACCCGGGCACACGTACGGCACACTTGGAGACACACACGTCACACGGGGGCACCTACACCCCACACTGACATACGCCCGTCACACACAGGGGCACAGACGTCACACGCGGGGGTGTCTACAGTGGATTGACCACTGGCTGGGTCCAGGAGACCAAGGCAGGTACACCTACTTGGGACGGGCA
>NC_043702.1:173144637-173146214 GCF_006229205.1 Suricata suricatta | reverse complement strand
CTCCTGCAACCCCGGAGCCTGTGCGGTCGGAGCTGGACCCCTCGGAGGCCACGGGTCCGGTGCTTGTCAGGGACTTTGTGCCTCCAGGGTCCCTAGGCCTTCCTCATCGGCCTCTGGATTGGGCAAATGGACAGCTGAGCTAGAGCTGGACCCCGGCGGTCGGGCCTGTGATGGTCCCTGTCGGTCCGCCTCTGTCCCCTCTCACTGCCTTGGCCCTTTTCCTGTTTTCACCAGCATTTTCCAAAGCGCTCACAACCGGAACCTCTCCCGTGAGCAGCACTGACCCCGTCTGTCCCAGTCTTCTTGTCCCAAGCTGAGCAGGAACAGGACGGGCAGGACTGTCCGCTCATGGCCTTGAGGTCCCTTCCCTCCTCCCTCCCCTGCTCAGTCCGGGTCTGGGGCCCGATTTTCATGCACTGGCCAAGGTCCTACTGGGACACGAGGTCCCCCAGGAGACCCCTCAGGCTGGGTGAACCCCTGGGAGGACACGGGGAACATGACTGTCACTGGGACGGTGGTCAGAGTGGGACACAGGCAGGAAGAAAGGAGGGTGACAGTGAGGATCCCGGGAAGATCTGCTGCGGGGAACCCAGAGCCTCATGTGCAGAACGGGGAGTGCTGTGTGTGTGGGGGGGGGGGCTCGGTCTGGGCGCCGGGAGGGGTTGGAGCAGGGAAGGCAGAGGATGCGGGGGGAGGTGGCGAGGATGGGCAGTTGCACCCACGGCTGGGGGTCACTCCCACTGTAACCACCCCTCCCCGTCGGCTCAATAAAGCTGCGTCGCAGTGACAAGATGGGACAGATACGCTGTCGGTGTTACTCTGGGTCCTTGAGGGAAACAGAGTGGAAGGGACACTTGCACATCGAGAGAGATTTATTGTATAAGTAGCTCACATTCTTGGAGAGGCTGGCGGGTCTGGCGTCTGCAGGGTCAGGGAGCCGGGCTGAGAGGAGGGAGGATGTGCTGCTGGGGTCAAGTCCAAATGTCACCAGGCAGGACACACAGGGAGGAGCCAGTGCTGCAGACCCTGACCCTCCACTTCAGAAGTCTTTCTTCCTCAGGGGAGGTCAGTCCTTGCACTGTTCAGGCCTTCAACTGATTAGATGTGGCTCACCCACACTGTGGAGGGGAGCCTGCTTTACTCAGAGTTTATCCACCCCAAACCTCCTCATAGAAACATCTAGAATAATACCTGGCAAAGTTCTTGGCACTGGGGCCCAGCCAGTTGACATATAAAATGAAGCACGAGATCACATCAACAGTAATCCAAAGAAAGGTAGAAGGGCTAAATAATATCAGAAAAGGTAGACCTCAGAGCCTGGGAAATTACCAGGGACCCAGAAGAATGGTAGACAATAATGGAGGATCAATTCAGCAGGAAGTGACCAGACCCCTAAACATGCGCCCACCTGACAACGGGCACCAGAGACACGCAGCAAACCTGACAGAACCGACGGGAGAGACAGAGGCCTCCTGCGTCCCAGAGACCGAGCCCACCTGCCCTGGGAGCCGGCGAGCGGCTGGAGAATCGGGAAGAACACGGAGCGGCAAACACGACCGTGAGCCACCTTGACCTGG
>NC_043702.1:173142401-173144537 GCF_006229205.1 Suricata suricatta | reverse complement strand
GAACACGGAGCGGCAAACACGACCGTGAGCCACCTTGACCTGGCGGGTCCTCGGAGAGCGCTTGGCCCTCCCAGCGACTGCAGAGTCCCTCCCACCCCACGACCAAGTCCTGTCCTGGGCGTGACCCAGACGCCAACGATTCTCATGGACTCAAGTAAAGTAATATATTCTCCGACTCCAATAGAGCTAGAGTAGAATGTAATAACAGAACGATAACAGGACATTTCCAGACACTTAGCAATGACGCAAAATAATTCTTCATACCCGCTTGTCGGAGAGGGTGTCTGAAGGGAAATACTTCAACATTGGAGGTGAACGGAAGTGAAAACACAAGAGATCAAAACGTGTGAAAAGGGGCTAACGAGGTGCTCGTAAGGAAATATATATATGATTAAAGTCATAGTTTACAAGAGGAAATGCTCCAAATCGATAATTTAAGCATGTATCTTATGAGTCTATAAAAATAAGAGCAAGTCAAGGAACAGAAATAAGAAAAACGCAATTAGAGATAAGGAAACTGACAAAGGTAATAAACATATTTACAGAAATCCCGACAGCTAATCTGACTGTAGATGGTGGAAAACGGAATGCTTGTCCCGTAAAGTGGGGATGAGCCAGTGGTGAGTGTGGTCCCCCCTCTCGTGCAGCCTCTCGGGGAGTCTGATCAAATGCGATAAGACACAAAAAAGGAATAAAATGAGATATGAACGGGAAACGTAAACAGACAGCCCGTCTTGGTACAGACATTGTTTCTGCATGCGTCTGCGTAGACATTCCCAGGAATCTACAGAAAACTCCCCGGACTAGTTAGCGCCTTTGCCTGGAGTGCACGAGAGAGGCCATCAGGGAGGGACTGACATGTCCTTGTGCTGTAGGACCTGACACAGACGTCACGGCTTGTGCTCCGGGCCGTGGGGAGAGCACGGAGGCTCCGGAGCGGGTCTGCAGGGAACGAGGGTCCCCCACTTGGCTACACAAAGTGCATGAAGGGTGGGCGGGTCCCCGGTGCCAGGGCGCCCGTGAGGCTCGGGGGTGGGACCGTGGTCTTGTGTTCTCACCTCCGACCTCCCCCCCGGACTGTCGGGTCGACACTAAAACAGGAATCATTTCAGACGTCCAGTCGGGCTCCTCTCACTGCTCGTGGGCAGTGAGGGGGTCACACCGCCACCACCTGCTGTGGATCACACAGCCCAGCTTCCGGGAGACGCTTCCCTCCTCCCGCCCACCCGCAGGGGTGAGGTTATAGAACCCTGGAGCCCAAGGGGCTGGTGTCACAGATTTACTGCATAGACACAGCCCTGCTCTGCCCCCTCGCCAGAGGCTGGCACTGTCCTCAGACACTTAGACTCCTTCTTCCAATGGCAACCTGGATGCTTCTGGAAGCCTTAGCTCTGACACACCCACAGTGGCTTGGCTGGAGGCTGGCGTGTGTGGCTGCTTTGCAGAAGTTGAGGCTTTAGGGGTGATGGGCTCCCCTGCTTTCCTCCGGTCTTGGGGGATGGACCTGCTCCTGGTAGACCCTCAGGCTGAGCTGGGGAGATGCACAGGCAGGGACACTGAGGACCCACGTCTGTCTTGCTTGGAGGATGAATTCCAGCAAGTAGTGGGCTGCTCCTCTGGCAGGGGGTGGGGCCGGGAGAGACAGAGGACAGAGGGTGTGTGCCTCCCAGAGGTGACCTCAGGCTCAGAGAAATGCCCCAGCCTCTCCCCCGAACGCGATGTGCACGTTCCTGGCTGAGGACGCAGGGGATCCTTGCTTCTGCTTTTCTTCCCGCAGGAGCTGAGCTCCTGCTCCTTCTGGCCCATCCCTGGATCTCAAGATGAGAAGCCAGGCCTGGAGAGCAGGGAGGAGGGGGGAGGACACTGGGCAGGGGTGAAGAGAGGGAGCCATCCCCACAGTCCCAACAGGTGGAAAGGAGCGCCGACACACACACACCGGACGACCCAGGGACTCGGCCCATTTCCTCCTGAGTCAGTGGTGGAAGCTGCTAGGTCCTCAGTGTCTCCGCTCTTCTCTGACAAGTATGACAACAAAATAAACTTATTGTACCTGATGTGCTTGGCAGCCTGAGGCATCGGGGGCACCGGATCTGGGGCCCTGAGCAGGAAGGAAGGAGTGCAGGGTGTGGCCCATTT
>NC_043702.1:173131674-173142301 GCF_006229205.1 Suricata suricatta | reverse complement strand
GCCCAAGAGACCTTCTCCAGCTCGGCTTCAGGAGGGACGTCTGGTCGTCTGATCACATGAAACACCACAGAGCCTCCTTGAATCCCCTTCAGGGACACTCGGCTTCCAGAATCCTCCACGTCAGACCCACGGGCCCCAGGGCTCCTGACCACAGTGCTGAAGGTGCCTAGGGCAGTGGAGACAGAAAGTGTGAGTGTGTGTCATGAAGAACGAGGAGAAAACCGTAGAACCCACCGTGTTAATGAACCCACCCGGCAGACTCCCTGGGCTCCGGGGGGCGGGGCAGAGCGTGAATCCGGAGCGATGCTGGGATCGGGTCCTGTCCCAGTGGGGCGTCCCCTTGAACACGGTTCTGAGTGCTGACCCGAGTGTCCTCACCACCTAACGCTGAGCAACTGGACGTGATGACATCACGGATGGAAAGCACGGGGCACGTTGGGGTCAATGCCAAGCGCACCAGTGCAGGGGGAGCTTCCTCCGTGGTGCAGAGGCCCCACTGCCCACCCGCCGCGGGAGCCCCGGCCCTGCAGTGGGGGCTGCGCCCTGGGCCGTGCTCTGAGGGGCGGAGCTCAGCTGCAGTGATGGATGTTGCTCAGGGACAGCAGGTCTCTCAGGACTGTGACTTCTGTGTCCCTCACACCCTGTCCCTCGCTGCTGGGAGGGGCCTGCAGCCATTATGGGGCTGCACTGTGGGGTCCGCCACATAGCCTGGACTGGGGGCAGCCCTGGGCCAACACCGGGGAGGAGGGAGGCCTGAGTATACCCTCAGGATCTGCTCCCCCTCTGCAAGGGCAGGAGTGAGGGGGAACCACACCCTTCTCGTTGGCCTTGAGCTCCCTCAGCTCCACACAGACCTGGATTTCAGTCCAAGGGGCCCTGGGACTCAGCACCAGTGTGGCCGCCCCAGGTCCTGAGCTGCACAGGCTGTGAGCCCACACGGTGAGTGTCAAGGACCCAGGGAACGACAAGGGACACAGCAGCAGGTGACAGGGACAACGCTGACAGGGGTGGTCCCATCGCCTCCTAGGCAGCCCATGTCAGGCTCAGTGAGGCTGCATGACAGGTCCTCACCAGTCCCCTCACCTCCGGGACAGGCCTGGGGCCCTGCGCCCGGCCCAGCACCCCTGAGCCGTCAGGCCACAGCCCCTCATCCTGTATCAGTGGGAAGGGGGTCACAGCCGTCCCTGCCTCAGGCCGCCAGGAGAGTGACAGGGATTCACTCCTCAGCCTCCTGCCGGCCCCTCCTCTGTCCCTTCCCTCCAGAGGTCACAGTCCTCTGACCCCCAGTGCAGGACGACGTCAGGTGCAGACACGTGCCCCGGGTGCAGGACCCACCCCAACACGGCACAGACAAGGTGCACGGAGACGGCAGGAGACACTGCAACCAGGTCCCTCTAAGCAAGTCAGGACACGAGTATCCCAAGTCCCCACGGCATGACACTCCCTTCCTCCATCAGAAACTCGACAAACACTTGATTCTGGACTCTCGGCCCCCGAGACTGTGAGACAACTGGATGTGTTTCAGCCGCCGGGTCTACGGGATCCTGTTCCCACAGCCCCAGGATCTGATGCAGGAGCCCAGGGCGGGACCCAGCACCAGGGATGCCGTGAGGGCTCCTGGGACCCAGGCCTGGGCTCCTGAACAGCAGATCAGTAAGTCATGAGTTCAGGGAAGAGACAGACCCAGGTTCAAGTTCCAGATCTGCCTTTTCTTGGCTGAGTTGCCATGGTGATTTGCTAAACTGTCTCAGCTGAGGTCCCACGTGTGAGGCATGGGGACAAGAGGTGCGAGTGCAGGGGACCTGCAAGGATTACACACAACAACGCAGAGAGACCCCCAACTGCCCGCTCCGTTGCTCCTCCATCCCTGTTTCCAGGACCGCCGCCCCCACATCTCCCGTCGGCTGCACCCCCTGCTGCTGCCCGGCCGACACAGCAGGTCCGCGTCCCCCACGCACACGACCCCAGTCCCTGCGTGTCCACTGCTCTGTCACGGTCGCAGAGGGAGCAATCCTCAGGACCCTCAGGGCCGGCAGCCTGCAGCGGACTGTCCCCCGGGAAGGAGGAGAAGCTGCGTCCCCGCCCCTCGCGGCTCTCCCTGCGGCAGGCTGTGAGCAGACCGCACACGCACGTAACGGAGGGCGACAGGGATCGACACGTACTCCTGTCGGGACCTGGATCCCGCGGTGCACTTCCCTCCACGGACATTGCGGTTCCAGGCCGTGCGCATCCCCTCAGAGGTACCCTGTGTGTCTCCACGTGCCCGACCGCGCACCCCACACGCTGCTCCCCCCTCTCCCCTGCACGATCCGGCAGGGTCCACACTGCGTCCCCACACGTGGACGCGTCTCACGTCCCGGCTGCACACGGTCCCACGTGGGACCCACGGTCTCTGCACGTGTGACGGGAGCTCCGCTGTGGTCTCGTCCCTGCAGACACTGCGGCACCGAGCAGCCTATGACCGGGGTCTCTGCACACGCGGGTGTAGATGCGTCACGTGCGGACACGTGCATGTCGGGGTCGGTGCGCACCTGTCACACCCGGGCACACGTACGGCACACTTGGAGACACACACGTCACACGGGGGCACATACGCCCCACGCTGACATACGCCCGTCACACACAGGGGCACAGACGTCACACGCGGGGGTGTCTACAGTGGATTGACCACTGGCTGGGTCCAGGAGACCAAGGCAGGTACACCTACTTGGGACGGGCAGGCCCAGGGCCCTCCTGGGAGTGACAGTGGCCGCAGCTCTGCCTGTAAGGCTGGGGTTCCCCCAACACACAGCGATCAAACGTTCTGCCTTCTGCCAAACTGATGAGGGAACGTTATCTCCCACGATCTGTTAATGAGCGTCTCTGGGTCAGGAAGCTGGTGGTCCTGGCCCATTACTGCTGTCACCTCCCTTTCTGTGGGCTGCGAGCTGTCGGCCTCTGTCCTTGGCTTGTTGTGGCCCCTTAGTTTATAGGAGCCGCACCTGTTGTAAGAACATTAGTCTGTTTTCTAACACAGATTGTGTAACTCCTTTCCAATTTGCACATCACCTCTGTCCATGGACACTTGGCCCTGCCATTATCCTCAGGAAGGTCGATGTATCAGTTATTTTAAAGGTTTATTGGTTTTATATCTTGCAGAAAAAGATCACCCACATCAATAGTGTGTTCTTAATTCTGTCTGGTTTCTTGTGGGACCTTTTTTAATTTCTATGTCGGTGTGTGAGTCTCACTCGAAGGGACTGTGCTTGGGTCCCAGACCAGGGGGTCTAGGGCGGCAGGGCAGTCAGGACCTGGCGGGGGGAGGGTCCGGGAGGCGGGGGCCCATGTCCTCCGTTCTCTTGAGCCTGTGGCCTTGAGCCGTCATGTAACGTCCCTGCCTTCTCCTTCCGTCTGTGACGTGGAGGTAATCACCGTGCTCCCCTGGACAACGGTGCTAGGACTTCAGAAGCCGAGAGCTTTCCCGTCCCGGGAGCTGCTCTCATTCCGTCCATGCTTCTCTTGACCCAGCACAGCTGGGGTCGCTCCCGACTTCCAGGTCCCAGGACGGAGCCCAGCTCTCCCCACCAGCTGCCTCTTCGGGGTCTCTACCTGGGATCAGGGGTGGGTCCTCGAGACAGACACCCAGGCTGTGACCCCACAGGCAGCCACGGGAGCCAGAGTCGGCTGGGGGATGGCTGTGCCCACAGCAGCTGGATTCCATGGTCCGTGTCAAGTCCTCCTCAGCAGTGACTAGCGCACCTGTGCAGCAGGGGTGGTCCTCGAGATGAGGGGGGCGGCGCCCAGTTACCCCAGGCTTGGGCTGAGAACAATTGATATCGTCAGCTCCGCGTGGTGTGGGCATTTCCTCCTCTTTCCAGCAGGTTCCTCGAGGCGGTGACAGTACTGTGTGCCCATCACAGCAGCACACGGTGACGCAGCTGACTGAAGCAGAGGGGGGTGTGGGCCCCCCTCCACAGCTCCCGGAGAGTCAGAGCTCAGGGTGTGTGTGTGTTTATTCAGCAGCCGCAAACACAGCACATGCGGGTAAGTGCACCTGGAGTCTTCTGAGGGCCAGGAAGGGGAGCACTCTGACTCTCTCTGCCTGGGCCCTCACCCCTGCTGGCTCCCTCAGGGAAGCGTGGGCCAAATAAAGTATCCAGTGAGACCCAAGGTCAGCACCCGCCAACACAGTCAGGGCTGAGCTAAGGTGGAAACAGGCAGCGTTTGGTGCAACTTCCGTGAAGTCAGAGAATCAGTCCTTGTTCCAACCGGGGTAGGGGTGTGGGGGTGCGGACTGTGCACTGGGCTCCCGGAGGGACGGGGTTCAGCCCCCAGTGCGGATCCCTCCCACGGGCTGTTCCCCTGCAATTCTGACCCAATAGTGAATGTCTCAGTCCCCCAGGCTGGGTGGAGAGAGGGCTCAGTACCCGGGGAGCAGGGAGGAGGAGGGTGGCCTTTCCTAGGGGACACGGGCGGGGCTGCACTGCTGTGACCAGGCCAGTGGTTAGAGGCTTCTCGTGGGCTCTAGCTGTGGCTCATGTCCTGAGCCTGTGGTGTAGACCGAGTGTGCAAACCCCGGGGAAGGGCTGCTGTCCTTCACATGTGGTCTTGGAGACCCTGCTCAGGGGCAGAGACAGACACCTGGGTACCTGCAGAGAGGTGGGAAGCAGGCAGGGAGGAGGCTCAGCCCGCAGGCTGCAGGGGAGGGGCTGCCCCCCAGGCTGGATGGTGAGCCTGGGCTCCAGGGGCGGGAAGCAGACTTGGGGGGAGGAAGGAGTGAGAGCTCACAGATCGGCAGAAGGGGCTAATCGCCGAGAGGAAGGACAGAAGGACAGAAGGACAGACGGCCGGGGGCCCATGGGCCTGTGATCCAGAGAGTCAGGATGTAAAGATAAGAAAGTTTAACATTCAGGTGTCAACATAAAATTTTCCATTTCTGCCATTTCTCCTTCCTTCCTTCCTTCCTCCTTCGTTCTTCCTCCTTTCCTTCTTCCTTTGTTACATAATCTTCCACCCACATGTTGATGGAGAAACTCTAAATAATTTCACATATTTCTCCAGTTAATTAAAATGGAAAGAGAGAGAAAGCGGACATGTTGTTGCGGAGAAAATCACTGGGTAAGCGGGGTATCCATCCTTGCAAACTCATTATCCAGTGACAAACGTCCTGTTTCCAGAGGCCCCGGGTCCGGGAGTTTCCTAGAACCCCTGCCCCGCCCTCAGGGAGCCTGGGGCTCCAAGCAAAACAGGACAGGAAACAAAGCTTTCCTAGGCTGCCCGGGAATTCATAGTCTGAGACCGCAGTGTTCTCCATGGTTTGTATTTCATCTGTACACGAAAGCAGACGGTCTCAGGGGAAGTGAGAAAGGGAATGTCTGGGTTTCGTTAGACAGGCTTTGCTTTCAGTTCCCTTTTCAGGACCTGCTGCTTCCCTTTCTGCCACCCCGTCCCCCCTCCCGGGGCCTGTGAGCGCCCTCTGTTCCATCCACACCCTTCCAGCACGTGGACACAGACGCCATCGAATCCTGGGAGTCTCCCGCCCTTCCTGGTAGGAGGAATTCAGTGTGTTCCGGGCCCCAGGGGCCAGAGCGGGTTTTCTCTACCCCAACGGGGCCTCTGGGCCGCCCCATCGTCCCTACATGGCTGCAGAGGCCGTGTGGCTCCCTTGTGAGGCGGCCCCGGCTCGGAGCCAAGGCTTTGCATGTGACATAGGACAGCAGTGGTGTGTCGGGTCCTGCCCCACAGACATCAGACCCACAGGAGCCCCCTCCCTGCCCCGCACATGGCCTCCCCCCCAGGACCCGGGCCACTCACTGAGGAGGAGGCTGGTGAATCCCAGGAGCCAGGAGGCCCAGCACCGGCGGGGGGCCTCTGGGCGGGCTCCCATCACAGGCTGCCTCCCTCCAGGCTTGCTCTGGGCCTACTCAGCTGCGGGGGAAACATCCAGAAGGCAGAGGCCAGAGAGGAGGAGAGCTTCACTAGAACAGCTGCTAGGCGTCTCCCCAGCCCTGGGGCAGAGCTAACTGTCTTGGACAAGCTGGCTGCTCTAGATAAAGCCAATCAGATGCTTCCTCTTAATCTCCGCCCTGCACTGGGACTCCGGAATGATGACAGATGAACCTCTGGGGGGAGGGCCCCGTCCTGTGGGCACCGCAGGCCTGGTGATCTCAGCTCCCAGCCGGCCCCCAGCGGGACCCCTTACCTGTGTTCCTGGTTCACTCAACCCGGCAGCCGTGTTTCCAGGGTCAGCGGGTGGCTGGATACAAAGTCACACTCACCGCTGTCCCAAGGACACGGGCCCCCCTGCTCCGGGCCTGTCCTTTGTCTTTACACCATTTAACAGTCAAATTTCCTTTCTGATTTTCTCTGCACTTCAACTGTCAGGTGTCTAAGGAAGACGCTTTGAGCACAAGAACAAAGCGCTTTGTGGAAGAGTCAAACCCCCGCCCCACCCCCAAAACAAATAGGGGCAGTTTCCTATTGCTGGCTCCCCAGGCTCTCTGAGCACCCAGGCCTGGCCCGGTCTCCCACAGGACAAGACCCCCACAGTGCAGCACCCCCACCAGCACGTCCCCCAGGGCACTGCCAGCCCTGCGCCCGCTCTCACACACAGGCACGGGGCAGAGATGTGCTCCTCTGACCTCAGGCACCATCCCCACGAGAGGCCATTTCACAGATGGGGAATTTGGGGCCTACATAGGGGACTTGATGAGCCCACAGTCTGGAAGCAGGATATGGCAGGGCCAGGCCCACATCTCAGGCTCCTGGGCCACTGATCTTTCCAGAGCCACGTCCCTCCTGACCTTGAGAAGTCCACTGGAGGGAGACCAGCCCTGCCCAGCACAAACTCTCTCCTTTCTCACACCCCCAGGCAGAGGAAACAGGCCTGTGGCCAACCTCTGGACACTGAGGTCCACAGAGGCCCTTGCTGACCGCAGCCTCCCCCCTGCACTGCCTGCGTCACACAGGCCAGCGCCTCTGGCCCTGCTCAGGGTGGGGCTTGCTCTCCCCTCCTCTGCCGCATCTCAAAACGTTCTGACTACGAGGCAGCTAACCTAGACCCTGACCCTGAGCCCCAGGACCAGCCCTGGGCAGCACGGCTTCTGTGCTGACCCGGGGGCTTCGGGCTGGAAACCCTCCTGGACGAGCCGGAGCCTCAGTCAGCTGCCTGGAGAGCGGCTTGAGGACCAGACCCAGGGACCATCTCGTCTGTCCCTCATTCCCTGCACGTCCCGGGACATATGGCTCAACGCACCTGAGCCAGCCAGCTCTCACCACAGAGGGATTTGGAGGCGGTCAGGGTGGCTGGGCGGGTCACTGGGCCCGTGCGGGGCATGAGGTCACCAGGGCCCCAGGGAGCCTCGATTTTCTCCAGAACGCCCGTCTCCGGGAGACCTCCTGCGTCAGGGAGGTGTTGGCTGTGGTCCTGGAGCAGATTCCCAGCAGCCCCCCATCCTGACTCTCCACTTTCCCCTCTTCCCACCCTGTACTTCCCTCTGCCTCCATGTCCCAGGTTCATGGTCCTTGCGTCCATGTGTTTGAAGAAATGTCCCAGGAGCCTCAGCATTGCTCTGCCTCCGAAACACAGACTAACGGTGTCCCATGTGCCTGTTTGGAATCCCCTGCTGGTCTGCAGCAGCCCTGTCCCGTCGGGCAGGGTCCTGGCGAAGACTCGGGCTGGGACCCAGAGCGGGGCTCCCCTCGGCGGGCCTGGTCCTGTTCCTGGAAGGGATCGTGAGCAAGCCGCCCAGGAGGGGAGCTGTGTGGAGGGCAGAGAGGGGGAGGCTGGCGCAGTGGGACCGTGGTCTTGTGTTCTCACCTCCGACCTCCCCCCCGGACTGTCGGGTCGACACTAAAACAGGAATCATTTCAGACGTCCAGTCGGGCTCCTCTCACTGCTCGTGGGCAGTGAGGGGGTCACACCACCACCACCTGCTGTGGTTCATGCTGCCCAGCCTCCTGGAGACGCTTCCCTGATCCCGCCCACCCGCAGGGGTGAGGTTATAGACCCTGGAGTGCAAGGGGCTGGTGTCACAGGTTTACTGCAGAGTCAGACACAGCCCTGCTCTGCCCCTTCGTCAGATGCTGGCACTGTCCTCAGACACTTAGAATCTTCCTTCCAATGGCAACCCGGATGTTTCTGGAAGTCTTAGCTGTGACGCACACACAGCGGCTTGGCTAGAGGCTGGCATGTGTGGCTCTTTTGCAGAAGTTGAGGCTTTAGGGGTGATGGGCTCCTTGCTTTCCTCGGGTCTCGGGGGATCGACCTGCTCCTGGTAGGCCTTCAGGCTGAGCTGGGGAGACGCACAGGCAGGGACACTGGGGACCCACGTCTGTCTTCCTCGGAGGACTAATTCAGGCAAGTAGTCCGCTGCTCCCTTCACATGGGTGTGGGTGCGGGAGAGACAGAGGACAGCGGGTGTGTGCCTCCTGGGGCTCAGGGCAATGCCCAACCTCTCCCCCTAAAGGAATGTGGGCTTTCCTGGCTGATGATCCAGCTGGTCCTTCTGCTTTTCCTCCTGTGGGAGCTGAGCTCCTGCTCATTCTCCCCCGGCTCATGGGTCACAAGACAGGAAGCCAGGCGGGTGAGCCGGGAGCAGGGGGGAGGACACAGGGCAGAGGTGAAGAGAGGGAGCCGACCCCTCAGCACCAACAGGCGGGATGGAGCGCCGACACACACCCAAGGACTCGGCCTGTTTCCTCCTGAGTCGGTGGTGGAAGCCGCTAGGTCCTCAGCATCTCGGTCTCTCCTCTGACAAGTGTGACAACAAAATAAATCTTTTGTACCTGAGGCGCTTGGCCCAGGCCTGAGGCATCGGGGGCTCTGGATCTGGGGCCCTGAGCCACAAGGAAGGGGTGCAGGGTGTGGCCCACTTCCTGAGACAGGACCCCAGCTACGGGTGGAGGTGGCGGCTGACATGTGCGGGTCACCTCCTGGGGCTCTAGGGGTCCCCGTGAGGTGGGGCCAGGTGCGGAATCAGGTGTTCTGTAGGGCAAGCGGGAGACCGGGTGCCTGGATGCAGGGAAGGAGCCAGCGGGGTCCGTGGGACTCAGCAAGGGGGTGTTGCGAGACTGCTTGTCCCCAGAGATGGGCCTTGACGTGTAGGGAAAGGTCCTACTTAGATCCGAGGAGTTCAGCGTCCCCCGTGGGGACAGGAGAGACAGGAGGCAGAGGTCCGTGAGCGGCCAGGTAAAAGCTTACTGGTAGAATGAGCAGCTGTCACTAATCAACTTCTGCTTCTTTCCTGAGAAACAGGAGGCTCTACAGGAACCAGGACCCCAGGGCAGAAGGGAGGGTGGTCCCAGGCCGCAGGAGAGCAGACGGGGCTGGGAACTCGGGCCCTGGAGCCTCGTCCCCCGGCTGCGGAGCTGCTCAGGCGGCCTTGATTCTCAGCCTTCCTGGTCTCCTGCGTCTCGCAGGTGAAGTGGGTACAAGGATCCCACCTCACAGAGTGACCACGGGGACCCAGTGAGTTAGGGACGCGGAGGACGATTTCCGTGCCCATCACTGCCCAGCACTCAGTGAGCCCCGCTGGGCCATGTTTCTATTTAAATAGCTCTCCAGCACATCCTGACCTTGGGAGGGGCTAAATTGGGCGAGGCTGGACACTGAATCCATAATGACCTTGTCCCAGAGACTCATGGTCTGACAGGCAGATTGATGTTGTACAGGTAGGGACAGTGGGGTCGATCTCGGGGACCCAAGGAGCTGATGCCAAGTGGAACTGGAACACATGTTTGGACCGAGTTAAATACTCAGGTCCCCCTCGATCCACCACGACGTGTGTCCTCTGGTGACTTGTGCACAGCGAGTTCCTGTAGAAATTCACCGATGTCGCTAAATCCACCCCTGCTCAGGGCAGTCAGAGGGGGCAGGGCAGGACCAGGGCTGCAGGCCTCACACTCACAACACAGGTGTCACCAGAGGCTGGATTCCCTGCTTCTTCTGATTAAATCATCGACACAACCTGGCCTGTCGAGCGGACCTCAGTGTAGATGGTAGTGAGAGGTGTCTCCTGTCCTGGATGTGGTTCCTCCGATCCCTGAAATGTGGACAGAGGGTCCTGCCACAGCTGAGGGACAGAGAGGACAAGAGGGACCCACACAGATGCGGTGCTGCTCCCATGACCCCCCACAGCGCCAGCACTGCCTGGACCCGTGTTAATACTGCGGGTCTGGAAGGGAAACAGACAGGAGACCAGACACTGCAGGTGAGTGGGTTTGGCCAACGCACACCCAGGCACAGGGACGTGGGGGACCCAGGCCTCACCTTGTCCCTGCCATCTCGGGTCCCTGGCCTGGTCAGCTCTGCATAGTGGACGCCACCATCGAAGTCCCTGTGCGCCTCCTGCGATCCTGCCCCTGCGTTCCCCACACACGGAGCTTTAATATGAGCCTCAGACACATGTGCTCTCCCCCACCTACATGACCCCCACGGTCATGCCCACACCCACCAGCCTCCTGCAGGGACATTCCCTGAGCAGCAAAATGCAGGGGAGGGAGCTGAGGGTCAGGGGGAGGAGGCGTGAGGGCAGGGGAGGGAGCTGAGGGTCAGGGGGAGGGAGGCGTGAGGGCAGGGGAAGGCGCTGAGGGTCAGGGGGAGGGAGGCGTGAGGGCAGGGGAGGGAGCTGAGGGTCAGGGGGAGGGA
>NC_043702.1:173129659-173131574 GCF_006229205.1 Suricata suricatta | reverse complement strand
AGGGGAGGGAGCTGAAGGTCAGGGGAGGAGGTGTGAGGGCAGGGGAGGGAGCTGAGGGTCAGGGGGAGGAGGCGTGAGGGCAGGGGAGGGAGCTAAGGGTCAGGGGGAGGGAGGCGTGAGGGCAGGGGAGGGAGAAGGGCACCTGCCTCTCCCAGGCTCCATGCGCTTCCTCTTCGCACGTGAGCACCACAGGTACAGCCCAGCTCCGAGGACCAGCAGCACGACCCCGAGAGCCCCCAGGATCCATCCCACGGGAGCAGCACCGGCCTGTCTGTGTGGACCTGTTTCCCCCTCAGAGTCAGTGGAGAAGGATCAGACAAGAGACAAGGTCAGAGCCCACTGCCAAGCAGGTGAACCCATCTGAAGGGACTGGTCTCAGCTGAGGAGGGGACATGGCAGGTGCTTTCACCACCAGTTCTGAGCCCCTGCTGGGGGCCAGGTGCTGAGAGGACAGGACAGGACAGGGTCCCCGCCCCTGAGGAGCTCATTAGTGGGGGCAGGGCTGGGAAATGCAAAGGCAGCCAGCCGGGGCCAGGCGGTGCACTAGAGGTTTACAGCTGGTGCACAGGTCTTCAGGGAGGGCTTCCCGGAGGAAGTGAGGGATGGACTGAGTCTTGAGGGAGGAGGGGAGGTTACCAGGTACTCAGGGGGGTGCATCACTCTGGAAGGAGGGACAAACCAGGAACACCGTGTCCAATCACCAGCCCGGGGGCAGCCAGCACCCCTGCAGCAGGTGAAGGAGGACCCGGGCAGGGAGGAGCTGGGGAGGAGGATGAGGGGGAGGCAGGAGCCTCTTGCAGAAGGTCTAGGGTGTCAATGAGGGATGGGCTCCTTGGGGATACAGGAAGCTGATGCAGCAGGTCCCCAGCAGCAAGGGGAGGATGGGTTATAGGAATGAGGCACCACACAGGGGACCTGGTCCAGTTCCCTTGGGGACACCCTGATTATGCGCAAAGTGCCTGAGGCCGAGGTGGGACAGGAGGTCAAAGCAGAAGAAGCCTTGGCCCCTCCTGCCCACCCCACCCCCCGCTGGGTGTCCAAGCCACACAGGACCTGATCCTTGGCCAGAGAGTCACTGTCAGTGTGAGGGCCCTGACTGTCCCCTAGAGGAGGGAGGGGTGAGGGCAGGTAAGCAGCAGGCCCAGCATGGTCCTGTGCCAATGGGCTGAGGGGCCCTGGTCAAGGTCAGTGCCTGTAGGATGTGACCCCAGCGCTCGGCCCTATGTGCCTGCAAGGTCACAGCCCGAGTGGCAGCTGCAGAGAAGGGGTCCCTGGACGGGAATTAGTGGGAAGGGGATACTCCAGGTGTGAAAGATCTGGCGGCAATGAGGAACAGCCTGACCAGAACCCGGGGCTGAGGAGAGCAGGGCACATCCGGGAATCCAGGCCAGCACGTGCGTGGGAAGTGTGTCCCTGAGACCAGAACCGGCACAGGAGCCCTGAGCTCTAAGCCCTGCAGGCTGCGGCTGGCCCTGCCTCCCTCAGGTGCCACAGACACTGACTCACCCCTGCTCTCCTTTCTGAAAACCTCTTGGGACACAGGAGGACTGAGGGATGAGGGAGGGGAGAGTGTGGGAGGGGGGCTGCCTGGAGCAGCAGGGGTGAGGGGTGCAGAGGAGCAGGAGGGAGACACTGAAAGGCAGAAGCAAGTTGGATGCACCTGCCAGCCTCTGGATGGGGTGACAGGTGGCAGGTGGTGACAGAAACATGGGGGACAGAACCTGGAACCCTCACCCAGGGGGACCTGAGCTCCGGAGGCCCCTCCCCTCAGGCAGGACGCACTCACCGTGGCCACAGACCTCCCCGAGGTCCCGGGTGGCACTTTCCTGGCCCACCGGGTTGCTGACCACACAGGTGACGCTGGAGCTGGGCCGGCTCAGGGGCAGGTGCAGAGCCAGGGTCCAGGGGATGGTGG
>NC_043702.1:173124467-173129559 GCF_006229205.1 Suricata suricatta | reverse complement strand
AAGCCGACAGCTCGCAGCCCACAGAAAGGGAGGTGACAGCAGTAATGGGCCAGGACCGCCAGCTTCCTGACCCAGAGACGCTCATTAACAGATCATGGGAGATAACGTTCCCTCATCAGTTTGGCAGAAGGCAGAACGTTTGATCCTTGTGTGTTGGGGGGAATTCCCAGCCTTACGGGCAGAGCTGCGGCCACTGTCACTCCCAGGAGGGCCCTGGGCCTGCCCGTCCCAAGTAGGTGTACCTGCCTTGGTCTCCTGGACCCAGCCAGTGGTCAATCCACTGTAGACACCCCCACGTGTGACGTCTGTGTCCCCGTATGTGACGGGCGTATGTCAGCGTGGGGCGTATGTGCCCCCTTGTGATGTGAGTGTCTCCAAGTGTGCCGTACGTGTGCCCGGGTGTGACAGGTGCGCACCGACCCCGACATGCACGTGTCCGCACGTGACGCATCTACACCCGTGTGTGCAGAGACCCCGGTCGTAGGCTGCTCGGTGCCGCAGTGTCTGCAGGGGCGAGACCACAGCGGAGCTCCCGTCACACGTGCAGAGACCGTGGGTCCCACGTGGGACCGTGTGCAGCCGGGACGTGAGACGCGTCCACGTGTGGGGATGCAGTGTGGACCCTTCAGGATCGTGCAGGGGAGAGGGGGGAGTGGCGTGTGGGGTGCGCGGTCGGGCACGTGGAGACACACAGGGTACCTCTGAGGGGACGTGCACGGCCTGGAACCGCAATGTCCGTGGAGGGAAGTGCACCGCGGGGTCCAGGTCCCGACAGGACTACGCGTCGATCCCTGTCGCCCTCCGTTACATGCGTGTGCGGTCCGCTCACAGCCTGCCGCAGGGAGAGCCGCGTGGGGCGGGGACGCAGCTTCTCCTCCTTCCCGGGGGACAGTCCGCTGCAGGCTGCCGGCACTGAAGGTCCTGAGGATCGCTCCCTCTGCGACCGTGACAGAGCAGCAGACACGCAGGGACTGGGGTCGTGTGCGTGGGGGACGCAGACCTGCTGTGTCGGCCGGGCAGCAGCAGGGGGTGCAGCCTACGGGAGATGTGGGGGCGGCGGTCCTGGAAACAGGGAGGAGGAGCAACGGAGCGGGCAGTTGGGGGTCTCTCTGCGTTGTTGTGTGTAATCCTTGCAGGTCCCCTGCACTCGCACCTCTTGTCCCCATGTTTCACACGTGGGACCTCAGCTGAGACAGTTTAGCAAATCACCAAGGCTGCTCAGCCAGGAAAGGCAGATCTGGAACTTGAACCTGGGTCTGTCTCATCCCTGAACTCATGACTTACTGATCTGCTGTCCATGAGCCCAGGCCTGGGTCCCAGGAGCCCTCACAGCATCCATGGTCTTGGGTCCCGGCCCTGAGCTCCTGCATTGGATTCTGGGGCTGTGGGAACAGGATTCCATAGACCCAGAGGCTGAAACACATCAACTTGTCTCACAGTCCCGAGGCCTGAATGTCTAAAGTCAAGTGTGTGTCGAGTTTCTAATGGGAGGGATGGAGTGTCGTGACATGGGGACCTGGGACATTCATGTCCTGACTTGCTTAGAGGGACCTGGTGGCTTGTCCCCTGCCGTCTCCGTGCACCTTGTCTGTGTCGGGTCGGGGTGGATCCTGCACCCGGGGCACGTGTCTGTACCCGACCTTGTCCTGCACTGGGGGTCAGAGGACTGTGACCTCTGGAGGGAAGGGACAGAGGAGGGGCCGGCAGGAGGCTGAGGACTGAATCCCAGTCACTCACCTGGTGACCCTGAGGCAGAGAAGGCTATGACCCCCTCCCACTGATACAGGATGAGGGGCTGTGGGCTGATGGCTCAGGGGTGCTGGGCCAGGGGCGGGGCCCCATCCTGTACCGGAGGGGGGACTGGTGAGGGCCTGTCATGCAGTCTGGCTGAGGCTTTCTCAGGCCTGCCCAGGAGGGGACAGAACCACCTCCGACAGCGCTGTCCCTGTCACCTGCTGCTGCGTCCCCTGCCATCCCCTGGGTCCTTGACACTCACCATGTGGGCGCCCAGCCTGTGCAGGTCAGGACCTGGGGCGGCCACGCTGGTGCTGAGTCCCACGGCCCCTTGGACTGAAATCCAGCTCTGTGTGGAGCTGAGGGAGCTCAAGGCCAATGGGGAGGGTGTGGGTCCCCCTCACCCCTGCCCTTGCAGAGGGGGAGCAGATTCTGGGGCTGTACTCAGGCCCCCTCCTCCCGGGCTTTAGCCCATGGCTGCCCCCGGTACCTGCCTTGTGGGCATCCCCACAGCACAGTCCCTACATGGCTCTGGGCTCGTCCCAGCAGCGAGGGACAGGGTGTGAGGGACACAGAAGTCACACTCCTGAGAGACCCGCTGTCACTGAGCGACGTCCATCACTGCAGCTGAGCTCCGCCCCTCAGAGCACGGCCCAGGGCGCGGTCCCCACTGCAGGGCCGGGGCTCCCGCAGCGGGTGGGCAGTGGGGCCTCTGCACCACGGAGGAAGCTCCCCTGCACTGGTGCACTTGGCATTGTCCCCAATGTGCCTAGTGCTTTCCATCCGTGATGTCATCATGTCCAGACACTCAGCGTTAGGAGGTGAGGACACTCGGGTCAGCATTCGGGACCGTGTTCAAGGGGACGCCCCACTGGGACAGGACCCGATCCCAGCATCGCTCCGGATTCACGCTCTGCCCCGCCCCCTGGAGCCCAGAGAGTCTGCAGGGTGGGTTCATTAACACGGTGGGTCCTCGGTTTTCTCCTCGTTTTTCATGAAACACACTCACACTTTCTGTCTCCACTGCCCTAGGCACCTTCAGCACTGTGGTCAGGAGCCCTGGGGCCCGTGGGTCTGATGTGGAGGATTCTGGAAGCCGGGTTTCCCTTAAGGGGACTCAAGGAGGCTCTGTGGTGTTTCATGTGATCAGACGTCCAGACGTCCCTCCTGAAGCCGAGCTGGAGAAGGTCTCTTGGGCCGTTAAGAACAAGACAAACTACATAGTCCTCCTGCGCGTCTCTCCTGGGGTAGATGGTCCAGAATGGGTCAACTCCCGGGACAAGTTGGAGAAGAGGGTCCATGTGCTCAACACGACGACCCTGAGGATGGACAAGCTGACCCTGGAGGACAGTGGGTGGTACCGGGCTCGATCCTCCTTCACCGGAGGGATAGAAAGTTCCCAGGATTTCCACCTCAGTGTGTACGGTACGTGGTGATCCCTCCCCCAGGAAACACACACCCCCTCTGTGGTCTCTGGGGGTGTCCATGGCCCCCTTGCAGGGTCCCTTCCAGACCCCAGACCTCAGGCTCTGCTTCTCCCTTGAAATCAGAAGACATGTGGTCACCGCTAGTGGAGACGGGGCTGAGACTCCCAGCAGGGGCGGGTCCTCGGGGCTTCAGGACAGAGAAGGGAAACGTGGGGATGTGGGGTTTTGCCGGAACCCTCACTGTGCTCACCGGACATGTGCCCGTGACTGGTGTGGGGGCGGCTGTTGCTGCTGTCACAGATGGGACCTCAGGGGTCTCAGCGCAGCCCCCACCGCGTGTGCACCTGTGTGGTGGGTCAGGGTCAGACCCGGGGCCACCGCGATGAGGGTCAGGTGTCCGCAGGGCTGAGGTCCTTTCTGGAGGCTCCGGGGGAGGATCCATGTCCTTCCTGTCACACCTTGTAGTGGTGGCCGTGTACTTGGCTGGTGGTCTCTTCCTCCACCTGCAAAGCTGGTCCTGGTGGGCTGATCCTCCTGGTCCTGCTTACGTCCCCCCACTCTCCTCCTCCGTCCCTGTGTCAGGACCTTGTGATCCCACCAGCCTGTACAAGCATCCGATCATCCCTTGTTCCGGGTCAGCTGGTTCTTTGCATGAGTTCACTTTTGCCGTGGATCCTAAGACACCTGCAGGCTCTGAGAGTTAGCACGTGGTCATCTTTGGGGACACTGGTCACCAGGCACGATCCACAACCCACGTGGAGTCCTCCCGGCCTGTCCCCTCCTCCTTCTCAGCACAGCCCGAGGCCACCCTCACTCCCAGACCCCCCGGTGCAGCTCTGAGCCTCCAGGGACACAGGAGAAGGTCACAGGGCGGCCCTTCCTCAGAAACGCAGTCAGCACGTCTCTCTGTCTCTGTCTCTGACTCCCCTCGGTGTCGGGAGACATCCTGCTCTGGGGAGGTGGGTCCTGCAGCCTCGGGTCCGTGACATTCCCAGACAGACTGTCAGCTTTCTTGTCCCTAGTCTCCTATGTGCCTATACTTCAATGCACGTTTTACCGATGATTTTGCTGGCCATTCCTTGGGGCCCCACTGTGTCCCTCAGAGACAGCCTCTCCTGCTGGGAGCTTGGGGCTGTTCTCTGGGGGCCAGAGCTGCCAGGTGGCCTTATGTACCTTGGGCTGTAGGGTCCTGGGCACCATTGGAGCAGGAGGAGGGCCCGGAGCCAGAGTAGTAAGATCCTTCTGTCCCAGACTTCTCTGTCTCATAGAGGACACTGTACTGACTTAGTGTCAATGGGTTTTGGGCTGGTGGGATCAAGTATGTATTTTCTCCAGGGAAATTATCAGACGTGCTCAGTGCAGTGAGATCACCCGGGGCTTCCCTCAGCGGCTCCTTCCTTACTGTCACTTGCTGTGTATTTGGGTCAAGTCTGTCTTGTCTGTAAAATGGACGCACCATCCTTAGGGGGAGGGGCCAGGGCGTCAGTGAGATTCCACATGAGAAAGCGTGAGTGTGATCTTCTCCACCAGGTGACACTCTGTCCTCTTGTACCTCCTGCCCCAGAGCCCGTGTCCTGTCCCCAAATCCATGCTGAGACTCTGACCCTCACACCAGACTGGTGCAACGTCACCCTGGAGTGCCACCCCACGGGAACCACGGGGGCCTTGAACGTGTCCTGGGAGAGCAAGGGCCTCCCCAGGGAGCTGGAGCAGACGGGGGCCCCGGGCCCGGCCACCATCCCCTGGACCCTGGCTCTGCACCTGCCCCTGAGCCGGCCCAGCTCCAGCGTCACCTGTGTGGTCAGCAACCCGGTGGGCCAGGAAAGTGCCACCCGGGACCTCGGGGAGGTCTGTGGCC
Organism: Suricata suricatta; assembly: GCF_006229205.1. NCBI lineage: Eukaryota > Metazoa > Chordata > Mammalia > Carnivora > Herpestidae > Suricata > Suricata suricatta. The sequence goes on along the minus strand of NC_043702.1, from coordinate 173,124,540 downwards.
ACGGTGAGTGCGTCCTGCCTGAGGGGAGGGGCCTCCGGAGCTCAGGTCCCCCTGGGTGAGGGTTCCAGGTTCT
>NC_043702.1:173093774-173124367 GCF_006229205.1 Suricata suricatta | reverse complement strand
AGAACCTGGAACCCTCACCCAGGGGGACCTGAGCTCCGGAGGCCCCTCCCCTCAGGCAGGACGCACTCACCGTGGCCACAGACCTCCCCGAGGTCCCGGGTGGCACTTTCCTGGCCCACCGGGTTGCTGACCACACAGGTGACGCTGGAGCTGGGCCGGCTCAGGGGCAGGTGCAGAGCCAGGGTCCAGGGGATGGTGGTCGGGCCCGGGGCCCCCGTCTGCTCCAGCTCCCCGGGGAGGCCCTTGCTCTCCCAGGACACGTTCACGGCCCCCGTGGTTCCCGTGGGGTGGCACTCCAGGGTGACGTTGCACCAGTCTCGTGTGAGGGTCAGAGTCTCAGCATGGATTTGGGGACAGGACACAGGCTCTGGGGCAGGAGGGACAAGAGGACAGAGTGTCACCTGGTGGAGACCATCACACTCACGCTTTCTCATGTGGAATCTCACTGAGGCCCTGCCCCCTCCCCCTAAGGATGGTGCGTCCATTTTACAGACAAGACAGACTTGACCCAAATACACAGCAGGTGACTGTAAGGAAGGAGCCGCTGAGGGAAGCCCCGGGTGATCTCACTAGACTGAGCACGTCTAAAACTTTCCCCAAATTTATACCTTCTCGACCCCACCAGCCTGACAACCATTGATTCTAAGAAAGTGTGGGGTCTTTTATGAGACAGAGAAGGATTTGTCCGTTGTAGCGTGGGCCCTCCTCCTGCTCCTTGGGTGGCCAGGACCTCAAGGCCTGAGGTACAGAAAGCCACCTGGCAGCTCTGAGACCCCAGAGAACGGCCCCAGTCTCCAACAGGAGAGGTCCCTGGGGGGTACGCAGTGGGCCCCAGGAATGGCCACCCCAATTGCGGGTAGAATATGCACTGAACTTGCAGCCATATAGGAGACTAGTGACAAGAAGGCTGACAGTCCGTCTGGGAATCTCACGGACCCGAGGCTGCAGTCCCTGCTCTCCCCAGAGCAGGATGTCTCCCGACACCGAGGGGAGTCAGAGACAGAGACAGAGAGACGTGCTGACTGCGTTTCTGAGGAAGGGCCGCCCTGTGACCTTCTCCTGCGTCCCTGGAGGCTCAGAGCTGCACCGGGGGGTCTGGGAGTGAGGGTGGCCTCGGGCTGTGCTGAGAAGGAGGAGGGGACAGGCCGGGAGGACTCCACGTGGGTTGTGGATCGTGCCTGGTGACCAGTGTCCCCAAAGATGACCATGTGCTAACTCTCAGAGCCTGCAGGTGTCTTAGGATCCACGGCAAAAGTGAACTCATGCAAAGAACCAGCTGACCCGGAACTAGGGATGATCAGATGCTTGTACAGGCTGGTGGGATCACAAGGTCCTGACACATGGACAGAGGAGGAGAGTGGGGGGACGGAAGCAGGGCCAGGAGGATCAGCCCACCAGGACCGGCTTTGCAGGTGGAGGAAGAGACCACCAGCCAAGTACACGGCCACCACTACATGGTGGGACAGGAAGGACGTTGATCCTCCCCCGGAGCCTCCAGAAAGGACCTCAGCCCTGCGGACACCTGACTCTCATCGCGGTGGCCCCGGGTCTGACCCTGACCTACCACACAGGTGCACACGCGGTGGGGGCTGCGCTGAGACCCCTGGCGGTCCCATCTGTGACAACAGCAACAGCTGCCACCACACCAGTCACGGGAACGTGTCCCGTGAGCACAGGAAGGGTTCCGGCAAAACCCCATGTCCCCACATGTCCCTTCTCCTTCCTGAAGCCCCGAGGACCCGCCCCTCCTGGGAGTCTCAGCCCCGCCTCCACTCACTGTGACCACATGGCTTCTGATTTCAAGGGAGAAGTAGAGCCTGAGGTCTGGGGTCTGGAAGGGACCCTGCAAGTGGGCCATGGACACCCCCAGGGACCACAGAGGGGGTGCGTGTGTCCTGGGGGAGGGGCCACCACGTACCGTACACACTGAGGTGGAAATACTGGGAACTTTCTATCCCTGAGGTGAAGGAGGATCGAGTCTGGTACCACCCACTGTCCTCCAGGGTCAGCTTGTCCATCCTCAGGGTCGTCGTGTTGAGCACATGGACCCTCCTCTCCAACTTGTCCCGGGAGTTGACCCATTCTGGACCATCTACCCCAGGAGAGACACGCAGGAGGACCATGTAATTTGTCTTGTTTTTAACGGCCCAAGAGACCTTCTCCAGCTCGGCTTCAGGAGGGTCATCTGGTCGTCTGATCACATGAAACACCACAGAGCCTCCTTGAGTCCCCTTCAGGGAAATTCGGCTTCCAGAATCCTCCACGTCAGACCCATGGGCCCCAGGGCTCCTGACCACAGTGCTGAAGGCGCCTAGGGCAGTGGAGACAGAAAGTGTGAGTGTATGTCATGAAGAACAAGGAGAAAACCTTAGACCCACCGTGTTAATGAACCCACCCTGCAGACTCCCTGGGCTCTGGGGGATGGGGCAGAGCGTGAATCTGGAGCGATGCTGGGATCAGGTCCTGTCCCAGTGGGGTGTCCCCTTGAACAGGGTCCTGAATGCTGACCTGAGTGTCCTCACCGCCTAACGCTGAGCGTCTGGACGTGATGACATCACAGATGGAAAGCACTAGGCACGTTGCGGACAATGCCAAGTGCACCAGTGCAGGGGGAGCTTCCTCCGTGGGGCAAAGGGCCCAGCGCCCACCCCCCACGGGAGCCCCGGCCCTGCAGTGGGGGTCGCGCCCTGGGCTGTGCTCTGAGGGGCGGAGCTCAGCTGCAGTGATGGACGTAGCTCAGGGACAGCAGGTGTCTCAGGAGTGTGACTTCTGTGTCCCTCACACCCTGTCCCTCGCTGCTGGGACGAGCCCAGAGCCATGTAGGGGCTGTGCTGTGGGGATGCCCACAAGGCAGGGACTGGGGGCAGCCACGGGCTAACACCCGGGAAGAGGGGGCCTGAGTACAGCCCCAGAATATGCTCTCCCTCTGCAAGGGCAGGAGTGAGGGGGAACCACACCCTCCCCGTTGGCCTTGAGCTCCCTCAGCTCCACACAGACCTGGATTTCAGTCCGAGGGGCCGTGGGACTCAGCACCAGTGTGGCCGCCCCAGGTCCTGACCTGCACAGGCTGGGCGCCCACATGGTAAGTGTCAAGGACCTGGGTGATGGCAGAGGACGCAGCAGCAGGTGACAGGGACAGCGCTGTCGGAGGTGGTTCTGTCCCCTCCTAGGCAGGCCTGAGAAAGCCTCAGCCAGACTGCATGACAGGCCCTCACCAGTCCCCCCACCTCCGGTACAGGATGGGGCCCCGCCCCTGGCCCAGCACCCCCGAGCCGTCAGCCCACAGCCCCTCATCCTGTATCAGTGGGAGGCGGTCATAGCCTCTGCCTCAGGGTCACCAGGCGAGTGACTGGGATTCAGTCCTAAGCCTCCTGCCGGCCCCTCCTCTGTCCCTTCCCTCCAGAGGTCACAGTCCTCTGACCCCCAGTGCAGGACAAGGTCGGGTGCAGACACGTGCCCCGGGTGCAGGACCCACCCCGACCCGGCACAGACAAGGTGCACGGAGAAGGCAGGGGACACTGCAACCAGGTCCCTCTAAGCAAGTCAGGACATGAATGTCCCAGGTCCCCGTGTTACGACATGCCATCCCTCCCATCAGAAACTTGACACACACTTGACTTTAGACATTCAGGCCCCGGGACTGTGAGACAAGTTGATGTGTTTCAGCCTCCGGGTCTATGGAATCCTGTTCCCACAGCCCCAGAATCCAATGCAGGAGCTCAGGGCCGGGACCCAAGACCACGGATGCCGTGAGGGCTCCTGGGACCCAGGCCTGGGCTCATGGACAGCAGATCAGTAAGTCATGAGTTCAGGGATGAGACAGACCCAGGTTCAAGTTCCAGATCTGCCTTTCCTGGCTGAGCAGCCTTGGTGATTTGCTAAACTGTCTCAGCTGAGGTCCCATGTGTGAAACATGGGGACAAGAGGTGCGAGTGCAGGGGACCTGCAAGGATTACACACAACAACGCAGAGAGACCCCCAACTGCCTGCTCCGTTGCTCCTCCATCCCTGTTTCCAGGACCGCCGCCCCCGCATCTCCCGTCGGCTGCACCCCCTGCTGCTGCCCGGCCAACAGGGCAGGTCCGCGTCCCCCACGCACACGACCCCAGTCCCTGCGTGTCTGCTGCTCTGTCACAGTCGCAGAGGGAGCAATCCTCAGGACCTTCAGTGCCGGCAGCCTGCAGCGGACTGTCCCCTGGGAAGGAGGAGAAGCTGCGTCCCCGCCCCACGCGACTCTCCCTGCAGCAGGCTGTGAGCGGACCGCACACCCACGTAACGGAGGGCGACAGGGATCGACGCGCAGTCCGGCCCTGACCTGGATCCCGCGGTGCACTTCCCTCCACGGACATTGCGGTTCCAGGCCGTGCACGTCCCCTCAGAAGTACCCTGTGTGTCTCCACGTGCCCGACCGCGCACCCCACACGCTGCTCCCCCCCGCTCCCCTGCACGATCCGGCAGGGTCCACACTGCGTCCCCACACGTGGACGCGTCTCACGTCCCGGCTGCACACGGTCCCACGTGGGGCCCACGGTCTCTGCACGTGTGACGGGAGCTCCGCTGTGGTCTCGTCCCTGCAGACACTGTGGCACCGAGCAGCCTACGACCGGGGTCTCTGCACACACGGGTGTAGATGCGTCACGTGCGGACACGTGCATGTCGGGGTCGGTGCGCACCTGTTACACACAGACACGCTTACGGCACACTTGGAGACACACACGTCACACGGGGGCACATACGCCCCACGCTGACATACGCCCGTCACATACGGGGGCACAGACGTCACACGTGGGGGTGTCTACAGTGGATTGACCACTGGCTGGGTCCAGGAGACCAAGGCAGATACACCTACTTGGGATGGGCAGGCCCAGGGCCCTCCTGGGAGTGACAGTGGCTGCAGCTCTGCCCGTAAGGCTGGGAATTCCCCCCAACACACAGTGATCAAACGTTCTGCCTTCTGCCAAACTGATGAGGGAACGTTATCTCCCATGATCTGTTAATGAGCGTCTCTGGGTCAGGAAGCTGGTGGTCCTGGCCCATTACTGCTGTCACCTCCCTTTCTGTGGGCTGCGAGCTGTCGGCTTGCATCCTTGGCTTGTTGTGGCCCCTTAGTTTATAGGAGCCGCACCTGTTGTAAGAACATTAGTCTGTTTTCTAACACAGATTGTGTAACTCCTTTCCAATTTGCACATCGCCTCTGTCCATGGACACTTGGCCCTGCCATTATCCTCAGGAAGTAGGATTTATTCTCATTTATTTTTAGGGCTTTTTGGTGCTCCCCTGGACAACGGTGCTAGGATTTCAGAAGCTGAGAGCTTTCCCTTCCCGGGAGCTGCTCTCATTCCGTCCATGCTTCTCTTGACCCAGCACAGCTGGGGTCGCCCCCAACTTCCAGGTCCCAGGACGGAGCCCAGCTCTCCCCACCAGCTGCCTCTTTGGGGTCTCTACCTGGGATCAGGGGTGGGTCTTGGAGACAGACACCCAGGCTGTGACCTCACAGGCAGCCACGGGAGCCAGAGTCGGCTGGGGGATGGCTGTGCCCACAGCAGCTGGTTCCATGGTCCGTGTCAAGTCTACCTCAGCAGTGACTAGCGCACCTGTGCAGTGGGGGGGAGGGGTCCTCGAGATGAGGGGGGTGGCACCCACTTACCCCAGGGTTGGGCTGAGAACAATTGATAATATGGTCTCTACATGGTGTGGGCGTTTCCCCCTCTCTCCAGCAGGTTCCTCCAGGCGGTGACAGTACTGTGTGCCCATCACAGCAGCACACGGTGACGCAGCTGACTGAAGCAGAGGGGGGTGGGGGCCCCCCTCCACGGCTCCCCAAGAGTCAGAGCTCAGGGTGTGTGTGTTTATTCAGCAGCCGCAAACACAGCACATGCAGGTAAGTGCACCTGGAGTCTCCTGAGGGCCAGGAAGGGGAGCACTCTGACTCTCTCTGCCTGGGCCCTCACCCCTGCTGGCTCCCTCAGGGAAGCGTGGGCCAAATAAAGTATCCAGTGAGACCCAAGGTCAGCACCCGCCAACACAGTCAGGGCTGAGCTAAGGTGGAAACAGGCAGCGTTTGGTGCAACTGCCGTGAAGTCAGGGAAAGTCCTTGTTCCATCCGGGTTGGGGTGTGGGGGTGCGGACTGTGCACTGGGCTCCCGGAGGGACAAGATTCAGCCCCTAGTGCGGATCCCTCCCACGGGCTGTTCCCCTGCAATTCTGACCCAATAGTGAGTGTCTCAGTCCCCCAGGCTGGGTGGAGAGGGCCCAGTGCCCGGGGAGCAGGGAGCAGGAGGGTGGCCTCTCCTAGGGGACACGGGCGGAGATGCACAGCTGTGGCCAGGCCGGAGGTTAGTGGCTTCTTGTCGGCTCAGGCTGTGGCTTGTGTTCTCAGCCTGCAGTGTAGACCAAGTGTGCAAACCCTGGGGAAGGGCTGCTGTCCTTTACATGTGCTCTTGGAGACCCTGCTCAGGAGCAGAGACACAGAGCATAGACCTTGGAACCCAGGGACAGTGTCATCCAGGTGGAGGCAGCCGGTGCCAGATGTCAGAGCTGGGAGGGCCTTGGAGGGGAACTTTCACAGAGCAGGGGGTCTGTCCAGGGTAAACCTATCCTGGGTCATGGAAGACAGAGCCAGGCCTGGAGACAGTCCCTCCCTCAGCCTAGGGCTTTCCCTGCAGGAGCTGCCTGCAGCCCTCCCCCTGCTCTGCCCTACCCTGCCCTACACAGGGGCTCTCCCTGCAGACCTGCTGTCTGCTCAGCGGGTCCCAGCACTTCTGGGCTCTCCTGCCCCAGCTCATCCCCTGGGAAAGGGACCCAAGTACCTGTTGGGCTTTGGCAGGACAGGGCCCCGGGCACCTGCTGGGAAGAGGGAAGCAGGCAGGGGGGAGGCTCAGCCTGCAGGCTGTAGGGGAGAGGCTGCCCCCCAGGCTGGATGGTGAGCCTGGGCTCCAGGGGCGGGAAGCAGACTCAGGGGGAGGAAGGAGTGAGAGTTCGCAGAGCAGCAGAAGGGGCTAAGCCCCGAAAGGAGGGACAGAAGGACAGAAGAACAGACGGCCGGGGCCCAGGGGGCTGTGATCCAGAGTCAGGATGTAAAGAAGAGAAACTTTAACATTCAAGTTTCAACATAAAACTTTCCGTTTCTGCCATTTCTCCTTCCTTCCTCCTTGTTTCTTCCTTTTTTCCTTCTTTCTTTGCTACATAATCTTTCAACCCACATGTTGATGGTGAAACTCTACGTAATTTCACATATTTCTCCAGTTAATTAAAAAGGAAAGAAAGAGAAAGCCTACATTTCGTTGCTGAGAAAATCACTGGGTAAGAGGGGTATCCATCCTTGCAAACTCATTATCCAGTGACAAACGTCCTGTTTCCAGAGGCCCCGGGTCCGGGAGTTTCCTAGAACCCCTGCCCCGCCCTCAGGGAGCCTGGGGCTCGCAAGCAAAACAGGACAGGAAACAAAGTTTCCTAGGCTGCCCGGGAATTCATAGTCTGAGACCGCAGTGTTCTCCATGGTTTGTATTTCATCTGTACATGAACTCAGATGGTCTCATGGGAAGGAATAACAGGAATGTCTGGGTTTCGTTGGGACAGTCTTTTCTTTCAGTTCCCTTTTGGGGGACCTGCTGCTTCCCTTCCTGCCACCCCGTCCCTCCTCCCAGGGCCTGTGAGCGCCCTCTGTTCCATCCACACCCTTCCAGCAAGTGGACACAGATGCCATCGAATCCTGGGAGTCTCCTATCCTTCCTGGTAGGAGGAATTCAGTGTGTTCCGGGCCCCAGAGGTCCGAGTGGGGTCCTCCCGCCCCCACAAGGCCTCTGGGCCGCCCCATTTTACCCACAAGGCTGCAGAGGCTGGGCGGCCCCCTGTGCAGGGCAGCTCTGTCTTGGAGCCAAAGACCCTGCATGTGTCACATGACAGTGGTGGTGTGTCGGGTCCTGCCCCACAGACATCAGACCCACAGGAGCCCCCTCCCTGCCCCGCACAGTGGCCTCCCCCCCAGGACCCGGGCCACTCACTGAGGAGGAGGCTGGTGAATCCCAGGAGCCAGGGGGCCCAGCACCGGCGGGGGGCCTCTGGGCGGGCTCCCATCACAGGCTGCCTCCCTCCAGGCTTGCTCGGGCTTCCTCCGCTGCGGACGAAACATCCAGAAGGCAGAGGCAAGAGAGGAGAAATGCTTTACTCAGCACAGCTGTTAGGCTCTGCCCGCCCCTGGGGCAGAGCTAACTGTCTCGGACAAGCTGGCTTCTGCAGAGAAAGCCAATCAGAAGCTTCCCCTTACCTCCCCCCTGCGCTGGGACTCAGGGATGACCACAGATGAACACGCCCTCCATGAGCCTCCGGGTGGGAGAGGCCCTGGTGATCTCAGCTCCCCAGTCGACCCCTGTGGGACCCCTTTCCTGTGCCCCTCTCTTTACACTCTGCGCAGGAGCCCCGCTCCCCAGGGCCCGCCGATGGCTGGGTGCAGAGTCACACCAACCACTGTTCCATGGACATGGGCCCCCCCAGCTCTGGGCCTGTCCTTTGTCTCACACCATTAAATAAATCAAATTTCTTTTCTGATTTTAACCTCACTTCAACTTGCGGGGATCTAAGGAAGATACTTTGAGCACAAACAAAGCCCTTTTTTTAAAAATGATTAGTTTTATTTATTATTATTATTATTTAATGTTTTATTTATTTTTGAGAGAGAGAGACACACACACACACATCAGCAGGGGAGGGTCAGAGAGAGAGGGAGACATAGAATCTGAAGACAGGCTCCAGGCTCTGAGCTGTCAGCACAGAGCCCAACGTGGGGATCAAACCCATGAACCGCGAGATCATGACTTGAGTCAAAGTTGGAAGCTCACCAGACTGAGCCATCTAGGTGCCCCACAAAGCGATTTGTAGGAAGAGTCAACCCCCTACCTCACCTCCAAACAAATACGGGCATTTCCCTATTGCTGCCCCCGGGCTCTCTGGGCACCCAGACCCGGCCCTGCCCCCCCCACAGGCCCAGCCCCCCTACAAGGCAGCACCCCCTCCAGCACATCCCCCCCAGGGCACAGCCAGCCCTGCACCCGCTCTCAGGCACAGGCCCGGGGCAGGGAGGCGCTCCTCTGACCTCAGGCTCTGCTGCCCCAGAGTCACGGCCACCTGCTGAGGGTCAGGCTCTTCTCCCCAGATGGGTCCCCATGACCTCTGAGGATCATGTCTCCCGTGGACCCAGGGGAACATCACCATAACTACCCCCCAGCGGTGCCCTTTCCCTGCTCACTGAGGCTCCCCCTCAGCTGCTCAGACCCTGGGATCCTGAGGCAGGACCCCCAGGGGGAGCGGGGACATGCCCTGAAGGGAGTCAGCCTGCTGGCTGGTGAATCCACCTTGTGGAGGTGAAAGCCCATCCTCAGGGTGCATGGCCATCAGAGTCACTCAGCAGGTCAGGAGCAGGGTCTGGATATCCGACCATGACCTCTGAGAAATCCATCGTCCAGCTCCGGTCCCGTCCACCTTGTGGCCTCCAGTGGGTCCCCGTCTCCACCCTGCCCCCCCCACCTGCTCAGACGAGAGAGCATCAGCTCTGCCTTCCCCCCCACCCCCCTCTCCCATCCAGTACTGGGTATGGTCCCTCAGGAGGCTCAGTCCCGGAGCCTCATGGGGAGAAACTCTGGATGGAGCTGCAGGGGGGTGGGGAGCATGGCGGCCACGCCCCTGTCCCCGTCCCTGCAGCCCTGGGGAGCTCCCTCAGGGGAGGGGTGTTTGCTTGTGAAACCAGTGGTGGGGGTGGGGCCCAGGGCCCAGGACGGAGCCCCCAGCAGCTGCAGGTCAGGGACACCGGAGGGGCGGTCACCACGCGCTCCAGGCTGGCTCCACTCCTGGGACGTTTTCAACCTCCAGACATGGATCTCAGTCACCTCCTTCCGTCCTGGGCAGCAAGAGCTGATGTCACCCTGCACAGTGTGTCTAAGTTTCTGTGGTTCACAGGCACTGTCCCTGTGAGAAGCCATTTCACAGATGGGGAAAGTCAAAGCCCATGAGTCTGGAAGCCGGATGAGCCCACGGTCTGGAAGCCGATGTGGCAGGGCCAGGCCCACATCTCAGGTTCCGGGGCACTGATCTTTCCAGAGCCACATCCCTCCTGACCTTGAGAAGCCTCGCTGGCGGTGGAGGGAGACCAGCCCTGCCCACACGGCCTCTCTCCTTTCTCACACCCCCAGGCAGAGGAAACAGGCCTGTGGTCACACCTCTGCAGGCTCTGAGGTCCACAGAGGCCCTTGCTGACCGCAGCCTCCCCCTGCACTGCCTGCGTCACACACAGGCCAGCGCCTCTGGCCCTGCTCAGGGTGGGGCTTGCTCTCCCTGACTTGGTCACTTCCCGAAATGTTCCAACCAGGAAGCAGCTAACCTAGTCCCTCACCCTGAGCCCCAGAATGGCCCTGGGCAGCACGGCTTCTGTGCTGACCCGGGGGCTTCGGGCTGGAAACCCTCCTGGATGAGCCAGGGACACAGTCAGCTGCCCAGAGAGTGGCTTGAGGACCAGACCCAGTGACCATCTCTTCTGTCCCTCATTCCCTGCACGTCCTGGGACACATGGCTCAATGCACCTGCGCCAGCCAGCTCTCAACACAGAGGGATTTGGAGACAGTCAGGGGTGGCTGGGCGGGTCACTGGGCCCGTGCGGGGCAGTGAGGTCACCAGGGCCCCAGGGAGCCTCGATTTTCTCCAGAAGGCCCGTCTCCAGGAGATCTCCTGCGTCAGGGAGGTGTTGGCTGTGGTCCTGGAGCAGATTCCCAGCAGCCCCCTGTCCTGACTCTCCATTTTCCCCTCTTCCCTCCCTGTACTTCCCTCTGCCTCCACTTCCCAGGTTCACAGTCCTCAGTCTCTGTGTTTGAAGAAATGTCCCAGGAGCTTCAGCATTGCTCTGCCTCTGAAACACAGACTAACGGTGTCCCATGTGCCTGTTTGGAATCACCTGCTGGTCGCGGCAGCCCTGTCCCGTTGGGCAGGGTCCTGGTGAAGACTCGGGCTGGCACCCAGAGCCGGGCTCCCCTGGGCAGGCCTCGTCCTGTTCCTGGAAGGGATCGTGAGCAAGCCGCCCAGGAGGGGAGCTGTGTGGAGGGCAGAGAGGGGGAGGCTGGCACAGCTCTGACCCTGGGGACTGGGGTGGGGGGAGGGCCTGGCCTCCTGGGGAAGGAGGTGGGTGGAGGAGGCTGGGAAGCAGGTCCCTCTGCAGAGTAGCAGACAAAAGTAATTCGGGAAGAATGCAGGTGATTTGACGGAAGAGCCAACTTCTTTAACCCACTGACATTCACAGAACAAGACATCCGATGGCCACAGGGCACATGGCTTCCAAGGGCATGTGTAAAATGCTCATTGGTACTGACCGTACTCTCAGCCATAAAACAAGCTGGAATAGTTTTAGAAATATTGAAACATCACAGAGGTGGTTTTTGACCACAAGATTAAGTTTAAAGTCAAAAAATGTAAAACATCTTTTTTTAGTGTTTATTTGTTTTTGAGAGAGAGAGAGCACGCATGTGCAGAGGAGGGGCAGAGAGAGAAAGGGAGACACAGAATCGGAAGCAGCTCCAGGCTCAGTGCTGTCAGCGCAGAGCCTGAGGAGGGGCTGGAACTCACAAACTGGAGATCGTGACCTGGGCTGAAGTTGGACACTTAACTGACTGAGCTGCTCAGGCGCCCCTAAAACATTATTTTAAAGCCCCCGCATATCTGGAAATCAGACAACACACTTTAAACAACACACTTTGACCTCTGAGGTCAAAGAAGGAATCACCAAGGAAGTTGGGAAGGATTTTTGAAGTAAGGAATGATAAAAACACAATGTATTTAATTTTACTTTTAATATAAAACTTTTGGGATGTAGCTAAAACAGGAAAGCATTACATGTTGATTTAAGAAAGAGAGAAAGTTCTCAATCATTTATGCTTCTATCTTAAAAAAATTCTTTTTAATGTTTATTTATTTTTTAGAGAGAGAGACAGAATGTGAACAGGGGAGGGACAGAGAGAAGGAGACACAGAACTCGAAGCAGGTTCCAGCCTCCATGCTGTCAGCACAGAATCCAATGCGGGGCTCGAATTCACCAACTGTGAGATCATGTCTGGAGGTGAAGTCAGATGTTGAGCCCACTGAGCCATGCAGGCACCTCTAAGATTGAAAAACAAAAGCAGAATAGATCCAAACTAAGCAGAATAAGGAAAACAATACAGAAAAGAGCAGAAGTCAAGGAAATAAAAAGTAGAAAATATAATAGAGAAAAAAAATCTGCAACTCAAACACTGATTCTTAAAGTCATAAGAGAATCTGTTCAACATCTATCTAACTAATAAGGAAAAGTAGACAGAGGACACAAACTATCAACATCTGAAGGTAGGGAACATTGTTACAGATTGTAACACGTCAGAGTAACAATAAGGAAATATCACAACCAACTTTATCAATAAGTTGGATGAATGGTGAAACACAAATCCCTCAAAAACACGAATTACCAAAGCTTACAGAACTTGCACGGCCCTCTCTCTGTTAAAGAAGCTAAATCTATGTTTGAGAATCTTCACACAAAGAAAATTCTAGGCCCACGTGGCTTCGGTGGGGAAATCTGCCCAACGCTAAAGGCAGAAATAACACCAGTGCTACAAAAAGTGCCTTTGGAAAATAGAGAGGAGAAGAAACACTCTCTAAGTCAGAGCAGAAAGCTAGGTAGTGGCCCTCAGATACCAAACCAAGGCGATGCGAGAGAAGGAAGTAGTGGGCGAGCATCCTCATGAACAGACACCAACTTCCTCATCAGAAGATCAGCACATCGGGGCCTGCACTATATAAAGACGATGCTGCCTTTTGACCAGTGGCGTTCAGGCCACGAAGGCAGGATTGGTTTCACATCCGAAGTCACACAGTGACATGCGCTGTGTTACCCCGACCGCCTCGATACTCAGAAAGAGGATTTGACAAAATACTGTGTATGGGATAGACTCCAGGAAACTAGGAACACTAGAAATCTACCTCAGTCTCAGGTCACGATGGGGAAAGGCGTCACGATCAGGGAAGACACTGAGCTAGAAAATTTGCAAACCGTATGTCTGACACAGGCCTTGCATGGAGCACCTGCGTGGGAGTCTTAGGTAAGATGCGGCGGGATGAACAGCCTCTAGAACACGAGCAGGGGAGTCGAACAGACACTTCACCAGAGGACAGACCGACAGTGAGGAAGCCCATGAACTGTGCAAGGGTGCTGACCATCGTCAGTCACGAGGGAAATGCGAACTGGGGTCGAAGGAGATAGCAGTGCACAAGGCCACCAGGGCCAGCATGACAGGTGTGGGAGAGCAGGTGCAGCCGCCTGAAGTCATTTTTTTTTATGTTTATTGATTTTTGACAGAGAGACAGAGATTGAGCAGGGGAGGGGCAGAGAGAGAGGGAGACAGAATCTGAAGCAGGCTCCAGCCTCCTAGCTGTCTGCACAGAGGTCTACGCAGGGCTCAAACTCACAAGCTGTAAGATCATGACCTGAGCAAAAGTCGGACAATTAACCAAGAGAGCCTTCCAGGCACGCCAGTCTCTTATACTTTCAAACGTGAATTGGCTGTATGAGCCAGAAAATCTCACACTTGGTTGTCGACTCCAAAGTCCTATTCCAGAAGAAATGAACACCAAGGCTGAGACCAGGGGAGGCAGGATAGGTCCCCAGGGAGGGAAGTTTCCCCCACCCCGGGCCACTCTTGTAGGACCCGAGAGTGAGTGTCTCCTCAAATCTTGTCCCCGATGCCTTTCCCTGTCTCACTCTGGTCCCAGGCCGGAGCGAACGTGCCCGCACGGAGACATGCGTCTCCCCAGTGTCTGCTGTGTCTGTGACAGCCCGAGCCTGGCAGCAGCTCAGACGTCCATGGTGGGGGATGGGCAGTCACGCCATGGGCCTTCGGACCTGGCAGCCCTACTCAGCGTCCGGAGCCGCGAGCTGCGAACGTGCAGGAAGGACATGAACGCGCGAAATGAGTCAGACACAGAACATTACAGACCGAATGACTCCACTTCCATGAATTTCTAGAAAAGACCAAAGTACAGTGTCAGAAAACAGATCAGCGTGGGTGGCCTGAATCCGGGGGCATCCAGAGGGAAGGGGACGGATTGACAACGGGTCAGTGATGGCGATGTTCCTGTCTGCGTTGTTTCCCAGAGGAAGAAAACCTAACTTTCCTACAACTCTGTATCAGACTCATTTAGGTTTTTACTTCTTGGGTTGGAGGGGGCCGTTTGGTCTGCCATGTGCCTCAAGATATGACTGCGTCCGGGTGGCTCCGTCAGTTAGGCGTCCGAATCATGATCTCACGGTTTGTGAGTTCGAGCCCTGAGTGGGGCTCTGCACTGACCGTGTGGAGCCTGCTTGGGATCCTCTTGCTTCCTCTCTGCCCCTCCCCCCCTTGCATGTGCTCGCTCTCTCTCTCTCAATATAAATAAAATAAAATAAATCTTTAAAACGATATAATGAGTAAACCTGTGTCTCCCCTCTGGTAGAGTCTGCCTTTCAGAACCGCGTGGTTGGGCCGGATGTGGAGGTCTGTGGCTACACAACAGGTGGGTGTAGACAGGAGACTGTGGGCCGCGAGCTCCGTTTGTGGATTTGCTCTGAACTTGTGAGGAGCACTTGACCCTGAGGTCGTGGCCTGGGCTTATGCGTTGGTTCCATTCCATGGTGACACTAACGCCCTTATTTGCGTGTGAGTGTGCGTGTGTTTGTGTGAGTGTGTGTGTGTGTGAGAGAGAGAGTGTGTGTGCGTATGTGCGTGTGTGCGTGTGTGAGTGTGCGCGTGTGTGAGTGTGCATGTGTGTGAGTGTGTGTATGTGAGTGTGCATGTGTGTGAGAGAGAGTGTGTGTGCGTGTGTGAGTGTGCATGTGTGTGAGTGTGTGTGCGTGTGTAAGTGTGTGCGTGTGTGAGAGAGTGTGTGCGTGTGTGCGTGTGTGAGTGTGCATGTGTGTGAGTGTGTGTATGTGCGTGCGTGTGTGTGAGTGTGCGTGTGTGTGTGTGAGTGCGTGTGTGTGTTCGGTTTGCGCGGCACCGGGGTGGCCAGCATCACGGAACTACTCTCTCTGGGAGCAAAGCCTGGAGAAAGCAACACGCTGGCAAGCGCTGCTGTTTGGCAAACCCTCGGGGAGGGATTGTTGGCTGAGGATGAGGAGCTTTGCACAGGTTACAAAGGGTTTTGGTCTTTGTTTTGTTGTTGTTGTATCTTACGGGGACTTCCAGAAGACCACGTTACGTGCACTGGAATGAGATGCTCCCCGGTGTCTGGACGGAGCACAGAGGCCCCAGCACAGCGGCACGAATGTTGACTTCACAACCGTTTCCAGCAGATGCCGGGCCGCGTCCTCACGTGTCTTGTGTGCGGAAGCTCCGTGGGAGGGGATGTGGGAGCCCAGGTGAGCTGGGGGGGGGGGTCCGCACGTTCTACTGTAATTTCAGAGGCTGGTGCCCGTGTGGATCGCCGGCTCCCGTGTGTCGCCCAGCGAAGGCCCCTCTCAGGCCCTGCCCCGTGAGGCCCGGAGCTGGGCTTGCGGAGCTGCGCTGAGCGGAGCCCGAGCTGGGAGGGGAACCCACACGCTTGGCCTCACAGGCGACACCGGCTGCAGCGGCTCACGGCTCTGGGGTCAGTGGCCTCTGACGCAAAGCCGGTGGTGGGGGCTGTGGTGGGGGCCCTGGGTCTGCGAGGGCCTCTGGGGCAGGAGCGAAACAGCTGCCCCTCTGGCCCCCCCCCAGCTCGAGGAGGCGCAGGGGGATGGAGGGGACCCCTGCTCGCCCGGGACCACGAGATCGCATTGCTGCCGAGGATGAGGAAGTTATTAACAGTAACTGCAGCGGCCAGTATTTATATAGCTCAAAGGTCATGAGCATTCTAATGAGTCAGTACTGCAGGGGGTATGAAAATGGGGTAGGAGTGAATTGGATAGTGAGGTTATATTCTTCCATTTACTGGGTCGTCAAAAGAATGGGTTGATGATTTAAAATGAGTCAACTTTTACTTTTATTTTTTTAATTAAAAAACATTTTTAATTTTAAAAAAAAGTTTTATTTATTCTTGAGAGAGAGAGAGAGACAGAGAATGAGCAGTGGAGGGGCAGAAAGAGAGAGAGAGAGAGTGAGCGGTGGAGGCACAGAGAGAGAGAGAGAGAGAGAGAGAGAGATGCACAGAATCCGAAGCAGGCTCCAGGCTCGGCACTGTCAGCATGAAGCCCGATGTGGGGCTCAGACTCCCAAACCGTGAGACCGTGACCTGCTCCGAAGTCAGATGCCTAACCAACTGAGCCACCAAAACACATTTTTAAAAGTCGGTTTCACACCTAGTGCAGAGCCCAGTGTGAAGCCGAAACTCACGACCCTGTGATGGAGACCTGAGCAAGATCAAGAGTCAGAAGCCCAACCGACTGAGCCACCCGGGCGCCCCTAAAGTGAGTCAAGTTTCAAATTAAAAAATGACTCAGTGTGTGGTTGTCATGTTTATAGTGAACGGCCTCAATGGACCAGCACAGGTGAAGGCTCCCTGGTCCCATCGAATTCCAAGTCACCGAGTTCGTTCCTGGGAAACCACCACCCACGGCATGCAATCCACACCACCTTGCATTTCATTGCTCGGTTTATGGTTTTATCCTTTAAGTTTTCATTGTTATTCGAGAAGTATGAGGTGCAGGGATTTTGTATTTGCACACATTTGAGTCGTGCAGTAGTCAAATTATTTTATTTATTTATTAAAAAACTTTTTTGATGTTTTTTATGTATTTGTTTATTTTTAATTTATTTTTGAGAGATAGAGAGAGAGAGAGAGCGCAAGCAGGGAAGGGTCAGAGAGAGAGGGAGACACAGAATCTGAAGCAGCTCCAGGCTCTGAGCTAGCTGTCAGCACAGAGCCTGATGCAGGGCTTGAACCGACAAACCGTGAGATCTTGACCTGCACCGAAGCCAGACACTCAACCGACTGAGCCACCCAGGCGCCCCAAATTATTTTAAATCAACACTGAGTTCAAAGTGGGCCCGGGGAGTTTTAAGAGGATCAGGATCCTGGTGGGAAGATCCGCATCCATAGTGCCAGCGACACCCGGTGGCTCGAGGCGGAACTGCAGCCGCGCTGAATGGCTCCTCTTGGACACACTCTGCCTTCTGGGGATGGAGCCTTGACTTGGGGTGACCAGCAGTCCCTCGCCTCCACCGTCCCGTCATGCACGCTGCGGCTCCGGCCACTGGAAGCAGCTATACGGAGGGAAGTGGGCATCATGTGTCTTTTAGAGGAAGTTTCCAGGAAGGCATTTTAAGAATCACAGGGGTCCCACGACGCATGCAGCTTGGCTAGCCGCGCCCTGGACTGCGGCTGTGGGTAGTAAGTGTCCTGCCGGCAGAAGAGTTCAGCCAGCATCTGTGGAGATGCTCACGACCCCCGTCCAGCGGGGGCTGGGACCGGCCCAGGCTCCTGGCCACCGTCAGAAGCTGGCCCTTTGGGGAACGGGGCTTGAGGTCTCCTGCTGGTGGCCGAGTGCAGTGACATCAGGGAGTTAGAGCTAGAAGCCGCACTGACACTCTGGTGACCTTTGTGTGACGAGACGCGGCGCCCGGGGGCCAGCACTCTGACCAAATAGGGCAAAGAACTTATGCGCGCCTCTGCTTTAAGGAGACTCTGGCCGGTTACCCCACGTCCCCTTTCCACCATCATGGCTGCCGAAACCCCCCTCTTCACGGAGGGGCCCTGGGCCCTGCTCACCTCTTGCCTGCGGCTGGAAGAAAGCCACACCCACGGCTTCCTCACGAGGGACAAGGGCAAGTTGGTCACTTTGTGCCCCGTTGTTGCCCAAAGAGCCGCAGAGGGGAGGTGAGGAGCACACAGCCCTCCGCCTCCTCCCTCCCCAGGGGCTCTCTCTGCATGCTTCTGGGCTGTGAGGGGGAGTGCTGGCTGCTCAGTCCCCCTCCCCTTCCAACACAGGCCTGCTCTCTGGCTGAGAGCTCAAGAAGGACTGGAAAGAGCCCCGGGAGGCGGAGCTTTCTCCCGGGGGGCGGAGCTTTCTCCCCGGGGGCGGGGCGAGGCCAGCCTCTGCTCCTGTAGGTGTCACTCAGACCCCGCAGGGCATCTCGCCGCCTGTCCAGGGCTCCGCTGGGGGCCCCTCCGCACAGTCCTGCAGCTGGCCAGCCAGGAACGGTCTGCCGGTGGGGGACAGATGACCTGTTGGGGCTCCGTGCCCCTGAGCCAGGCTGTGAAACGCTCCGTTTCGGTTGTCACGTATTTGCTTGCTGTGTACTTTTCTCAAGCTCCACCTCGTTCATTTCGAGATTCTTGGGAGGAAAATCTTGCTCTGAAACCTCCCCGTGTGTGTATTCTCGCCAACCCTTCTAGAAAACACTGCTGGCGATGAAGCCTGCCTCACTCACTGGCCACACGGAGGCCGCCCATCCTGCCGTGTGTCGGTCACTGAGCCTGCACCTGCGGGGTGACTGCGTCCCTTGAGGGTGGCCTGTGCGCTCCGTCCCCCCCCTCACAGGCTCGCTGGCTCTCGGGGGCCTCACGTGAAGAACAGGAACTGGAGAGCCCTTTCCTTCTGCAGCTGGTGACCTCATGATGCGGCCCCAGGCCCAGGGTGGCCCGAGGGTCCCAGGAGGGTCGGGGGGGGGGTGTCACCAGCCTTCCTGTGACCAGTCTCGGCCCCCCTACCCTCCCCCAGGGCCCAGGGCCCAGCTCCCTCTGCTTCCACTTCCGGGTGGGGCTCTTCCTCCCTCGTCCCTGACTGCGGACGTAGCTCCCTTGTGCCTGGATATTTCTGGGTCTCCTTCAGGATTTTACTGCTTTTTGATCTGGGGAATCAGACTAGGGGCTCAAAATGGGCAAGTGACAAAATTTAAGACTCCTGGGGCGCCTGGATGGCTCAGTGGTTTCAGCTCAGGTCATGATCTCAGGGTCATGGGTTTGAGCCCCGTGTCTGGCTCTGTGCTGACAGTGAAGAGCCTGCTTGGGTCTCTCTCTTTCTCTCTCGCTCTCTCTCTCTCTCTCTGCCCCTCCCCCGCTCACACACATACACACACTCTCAGAATAAATAGAAACATTAAAAATAAATATTAAAAAAAATGCTTAGATAAACTCAAGAACCCCTGCAGACGTCACCCGCGGCTGACGAGCGGCTGGGAGTCTGTGAGACCCTCACAGGCAGTGGCCCGGGGGGGGGGTCACCAGTGGACGGAGCGGAGACGGGGTGGGGGCCGTGGCCAGAGTCCCTGGTGTCCGTCTCCACTGCTGGTGGGAGCTGGGACCGGGCGGGTCTTGTTCAGACACAAAAGAGGAATTACAGCAACAAGAGCTCTGTGTTAGGTTGAGGTTTTCAGAAAACATTCACAAATCCCTAGAATGTTTGTTTGGTGGAAGAGAGCAGTGCAGTCGGTCCTTCGGCTCCAGGATCTTCTAGCCCGTCCTCCGGCGCCAGGCTGGGGGCGGCCACACCCGGAGCCGGCATCGCTGGCGCAGACGACTGCAGCTTCCCGATCAGCTCTAGCTTTTACGCCGATCGACTTCTTACGGCCTCAGTAACGCATCGAACGTCTCCTCCTTCCAACTATTGAAAATCAAGGTCTTACTGGTGTCATTCTGCAAAAACGAAGTCTTCTCTTCCTGTGGGTTGTTAGGAGTTTGAGGTGCGAACGAGACAAAAACCAAAATCAAAACCAAAGTGCAAACAATAGGCAACAAAAGAGTTTTGCCCTGAGGATTTTTCTCTAAATCTCAATAGTGGGGACTTTCCTGGTGACAAGCGGTCTTGGCCACCGGGGGCTGCTGGGCTGGCCAGCTTCTCCGGAGGAACAGAGCCAATGGGCCAGACGACGCCCCGCGGAGAGGAAGAGGCGGATGAGGAGGGTTGGCTCCCTGTGTGCGGAGGCCAAAGAGCCCCAAGGGCGGGACTGGGGAGGGAGAAGGCAGCGCCCCCACTGCAGGATGGTGGACGGTGGACGGTCCCTCTGGCCTCATGTTTCACCTTCTGCTGGGGCCTCACCCGATTGGCTGGTGCCTCCCGCGGTGGCGAGGGTGATGTTTGCTCTGTCTCCGGATGCAAGTGCTATTTCCTTCTGGAGACGCCCTCACAGGCACGCCCGGAATAATGTGGTGCCAGCTGTCTGGGCCTCGCTCAGCCCAGTCAACTGCGCAGAGTTAACAGTCATGGCTGCCATCAGGCGGGGGGCTTAGACCGCTCGCTCCCCGTGGGCCCGGGGACTCGGGTCCATCCCCTACGGCAGGTCCTTCACCCGGGCCTCCCCGAGTCACACCGTGTCTCCACAGCCACTTCATTCACCAGCTGATCTTCACGCTGACCACGGACGACAGACCAGAAACGACGTGACACAGACACCTGAGGATTGCTTGGTTTTGGCCCACAGTTTCCGTGCGCACAGACGCACGGAGTGTCCGGCGGGCGAGTCCGAGCGCCGGACCCCACCGTCCTGCCTGATCACAGACACCCAGCCCAGGACCCGAGCTGCCTCGACGTGCTGTCATCTGTCCCTGCGGTGACGTGTGCTGGGGCGCAGTGCACACAGGCCCAGCCTGGCCCCCCGCCGACGCGGCTGTGTCCCCGGGCTGGCGGACGGGAGCGTGCCGCCTGTGGTTTGTGAGGACGCTTCCGCTCGAGGCCCCGCCCCCTGGCACACGTGCTCTCTGGGGCTCTGCTGTGCAAGGATTGCTCCTCTGATGCATGAGTTTCCTGCATTTGGGGCGCTTGTGTCGTTTCCAGCGTTTGGTGACTGTAATCAAAACTGCCAGAAACATTCGTGTGCAGGTTCTGGGTGTAAATGGTGGTTTTCACTGCCCGGGTCAGTGCCCCGGGGGACACGGATTGCTGGCTGTGGCAGTCGGCGTGGGTTTAACTTTATGGGAAACCGCCACAAGGAGAGAACGTTTTTTCAGTTTGTAAATCGTAGTGGTCACTCACCACAACCATTCGGGGCAAGCGCTCTCGTTTTCCCATTCTGCGGTGAGGGCACGAAGCCCCGCTGGCCAGGCGGTGCCCAGGGCACACGCCCGCCAGGCAGCAGATCTCAGGAACTTGGCCTCAGCCCTCTGGCCTCATGCAGCTGCGTCTCTGCGCACTGGCGTCTGTCTGTCCGTCCCCACACTGGCTTCCTCTGCCTTTCGTCCTCACCAGGCTCGCTGCCCCATTTCCTCAGGCACCTTGTCCACCCCGGTGGGTCCTCTCTCTCCTCCTGGCCTTGATCTTTCCCGCTGCCGGGGGCTGCAAACTCGAGAGCTGCAGGTGCGCAGGGCCGCTGCCCAGGGGCCGCGCACTGACGCCAGGCCCTCCTCGCCTGAGTCGGTCAGAGCCCCCAGAGAACGCACTAATGCGTGGCCTCGGGCAAATGATGTAACCTCGGCCTCAGTTTCCCCGTCTGTAAAAGGGACACTGAAGGATACTTATCACAGGGTCTTATTGGGAGAGCTGAGTGATTTCTGCACACGCCTCACGTGCTCCTGACGCTCCTGAATTCTTCAATAAGTAGCCTCTGCTGGGTGGACCCGGGAGGACGGAGCGACACCAGGCAGCGACGGAAGGCGTTAAATCCGGGGACGGGCTACAGGTCAGCCCGCTGTCCCAGGGAAAGAGGGACCTTGGGGAGGAACAGAGGCCCAGCAGAAAGAGAAAGCCGCTGCGACCTGGGAACGGTTGACGTTCTCTTAACCATCAACACGAGGGGGGCCCCGCAGGCACTTGTCCTCTTTGAGGAGCTCCCCCAAATGGGGGTTCATTGTTCTGAGCTGATTGAGGAAAATCCCCAAAGGTGTAATGGAGCCTAGAGGCCGCCGTTATGATTGAAGTGGTGGTTTTCATGTGTCCACGACTGGGCGCCCTGATATCTGGACATTGTTCCGGGCGGGTCTGTGAGGGTGTTTCTGGAAGAGATTAACATCTAGAGCGGATGGAGTGAAGCAGATTGCTCTCCGGAATGTGGGTGGGCCTCATCCGATCAGTGGAAGGCCTGGATAGGACAAGAAAAGCTGAGCCTTGTCCAAGTAAGAGAGAACGTGTCCCGCCTGATTGGCTCCAAGTGGGGACATCGGTTCCTTCCTGCCTTGGACTCAGACTGAACTGTTGGCGGCTCCTGGGTTCCGAGCCTGCTGGCCTCTGGACTGAAACTATACCAGCTCTGAGTCCTCGGTTTGCCGAATGCAAATCTGGGGCTTGTTGGCCCGTCTCCACAGGAGCCAGTCCTGACATATGTCAACACCGCTCTGCTTATGGACCGCTGTGCACCCCTGTTGGTTCCGTTTCTCCCGAGACCCCCCCCCACAATTAAAGCTGAGGGGTGGGGGCCCAGTGGGCCGGCCGCCTGTTCTCTGGGCTAGAACCTGACAGCCCCCCTGCAGGGACAGCCTCGGTCTTCAGAGAAGACCCACGGATCCCACTGCAGGCTCACGTGGGGCCCAGGCGGAGAGGAGGACGAAGGGAACAGGCCCCGGGGCTCAGGACGGACCGCGAACCTTCCCCGGGGACGAGGTGTGACTCGCCGGTCACCGCCTGCTAATTAGGGAAGCGTAGGGGTGCTCAGGGAAGATTCCAGCGCTTCTGCAGCTTTTTGTTGGGCCCGTGGTGCCCACCCAGTAAGGCTGCAGCCGGTCGGGGTGAGGTCAGCGGAAGGAACGTCAGTGCTGACCCGGGCCGGTTCGACCTCCGTGCAGTCTCGCGGGAGCCCCGGGCGGCGGGGTTTCGTCCCTGACACTCCAGCTCCGAAGCGGGGCCGAAGGCCGAAGGGAAACACGTCAGAGGCCACTCCCGGCCATCGGGCACCCGAAGCCGAGAGCCCCTCTCTGCCCCGGAGCCCTCCCCAAGTCACTTCCCGCAGTCGCTTGGGGTTCTGCCGTGTGAGCCCCGGGGACCGCCCCCACCGCTTCCTCCCCGCCGCCCCGGGGCTCCGCCCCCACCGCGCCTTTCCCGCCGGCCCCTGGCCCCGCCCTCCCTGCGCCCTCCCCAGCTGCCCCAGGCTC
Source organism: Suricata suricatta (assembly GCF_006229205.1). NCBI lineage: Eukaryota > Metazoa > Chordata > Mammalia > Carnivora > Herpestidae > Suricata > Suricata suricatta. The sequence continues at coordinate 173,101,387 of NC_043702.1, read as the reverse complement.
CGCCCCAACCGGGTCCTCCCCTCGGCCCCGGGCCCGCCCTCCCCGCGTTCTCCCCGCAGCTCAGATGGGTCACTTCTGGCAGTAGCACGCAGGGGGTGCTCTGAAGCTAGGAGCAAAAGGTTCCCCCAGTAAACCCTCAGGGAGGTGCGACGGGGTAAAAAGGAAGGGGAATGTTTTCAGTGCAAACCCCAGGCCCGCGCCTCTGGGTCTGGTTCAGCTCTTGCCTGGGCCCGTGGTGGCGGGAGGGGCACAGGCCCGGGGTGCCCCTCAACCCAACACCAAGGGTCCCAGGTGCTCCAGGCTCCGCAATCAGTGTTTTAGTAAAAGAAAATGAAATCTTAGAAAAGTTGACACAGTAATGCAAGGGGCATAAATGTACGCCCTTCTCCGCGTTCACCGGGTGTGGGTTTCTGCCACATTTGTGCTCTTCCTCTCTGTACACACACACACACACACACACACACACACACACACATAAAAACACACACATGCACACATGCACACACGCACACATGCACAAATGCACACAAAAACACAGACTAACACACAAACACACAGTAAAACACACACTAACATGCACATTCAAAAAGTTCTACTGAATCACTTCAAGGTGTTTCAAATATTTTCAAATATTCTTAAAGTGATGTCAGATCACTGACTTAATGGTATCAATAATAAATAGTTCATGTTCAGTTTTCCCCAAATGCCCCCAAAGTGTCTCCTGTGACTTTTTCTCGACCCAGAATCCGGTCGAGGTTCCTACTGGCTGTCGGGCCTCCTCAGTCCGATGTTCTGACGTGTCTCTGTTGGAATGTGTGGGTCTCCTCGCGGGGATGGGGTGAGCCTCCCGACAGCAGCTCTGCACAGATGGGAGGCGTTCCCGCTCCCACACCGGAGGACTCACGGGAAGGGACAGAGGTGTGGGCCATGTGCACAGGAGCAGGTGTCTGTGGGGGGGCAGGTGTCTGTGGGGGCAGGTGTCCACAGGAAGGGGACAGGTGGCCTCCTCGAGGTCTGGGAACAGGCCCCACTGGGAGTGGTCAGGGAGTGCGTGGGAGGGGGACCCAGAACAAGGCCCCCGCCGAAGCCGGCTAAGGAAGCCAGGGCACTGGACAGAAAGACCACGAGGGGTGGACTGTCACTCAGGAGATGGCAGTGTCCTGCTGTCACGCCGAGGGCGGAGGCCAGGGTCCTTGCCCCCAGGGTGGTTTGCGACGCAGGGGGTGTGTGTGGAGTCAGCTGCGAAGAGCCGTGGAGGCCGGGGGGCGCGCCGCCTTCACCTGGGAGTAGATGACAGACGAGCCCTGGGGGTCGGCAGGCCTGTGGCTGGCGGCCTGGCTGCGGGAGGGCAGGTGGGTCCAAAAGAGCAGAGCAGAGTCCGAGTTCGCTGTGGGAGGAGGAGCAGCGCTCAGCGGGGAAAGGAGGCGGGGGTCCCCGCACCCCGGCCCCAGGTCGGTCCCATCCGGGGCCTCTCTCCACTCAGGCTGCAGCCAGCCGCCCTGTTCCAAGGGGCCCTGCGCCTCCCCGGCCCCCTTCCCACTCTGTTCTCCATGCGGCTCCCCAGGGACTCTGGGAGCAAGGATCGACCTCTCATCTTGTCAGTGCTTTGAGCACAGACCTCTGACAGAGGGGGGACCGTGCCCTTCTGTGGCCTCAGGCAGCTCACGGCCACCTCTGCCCCGGCGGTCTCATCCACACGGTGGGAGTGACAACGTCACGGGCCTCTAAGGTTACTGTGAATCCACCTGAGCTCAGGTGTGTGCCCACCTCCCAGTGTCTGTCACATGTTTCATGGTGGCTGCGTGCTGGGCACAGTGCAGACATACATGTGCATATATTTTCTAAAAAGTCGTTAATGTTTATTTATTTGGGGGAGAGAGAGAGATAGAGATAGAGAGAGCAAGAGCAGGGGAGGGGCAGAGAGAGGGAGACACAGAATCCAAAGCAGCCCTAGGCTCTGAGCTGTCAGCACTCAGCCTGACTCAGAGCTTGAACTCACAGACCACGAGGGCATGACCTGAGCTGACGTCAGATGCTTAAGCGACTGAGCCCCCAGGTGCCCCTCATGTGCATATATTTCTAGCACCCAAATGGTTCTTGGCACATAGGAACTTGTTAACACACGTGGACGTGATGTCAGACGTTATTATTACTTTTACACGGTCTTAAACTGGAATGGAGTATGATGGTCCGCAAGCAGGCTCTCTCCTTTTGGCTTGGCGAGACCATCCAGGCTTCCTGGAACCGCGCCGAGAAGCAGAGCTCAGCCCACTGAGCTGGGACTCAGTGATGCAATGGCTTTGTGACTTCTGGCAGGACATTTAAGGTCCTCTGCCTTCATTCCCTCCTCTGCAAGGTCGGGGTAAGACAGTACTCCCCTCTCAGGGGGTGTACCCGTGAGCGAGCCCATGTGTGTTACAGGTGTGCCACTGACCCAAGAACGGGGACACACACAGTTCACCTGACTTTATAGGAGGATGGGAACCCAGAGTGGGGGGCAGACTGGCTAAGGCCACGCTGCACTCCTTATGGAGCACCACCCTGGGGGGAGTCTGCCCACAAAGCCGGCACTTCCCTCCTGCAGGAGGGAGGGGGGCAGGGACCGGTCTGGCAGACCACCCAGGAGCAGAATGGCACATTCAGACCGCCAGAGCGAGTCATCCTCAACGTTAATGCCCTCTCGCCCCTGAGATGGCGTGGGAGGCAGAGTAATGGCCCCGAGATGGCCGTGTCCTCAGTCCCAGAACCTGTGTGGGTGACCTTGCACAAAGGGGCTCTGCAGATGTGACTAAGATTAAGGACAGGGGCACCTGGGGGGCTCAGTCCGTTAAGCGTTCAACTTTGGCTCAGGTCATGATCTCATGGTTTGTGGTTCGAGCCCCGTGTCGGGCTCTGTGCTGACAGCTCAGAGCCTGAAGCCTGCTTCCCATTCTGTGTCTCCCTCTCTCTCTGCCCCTTCTCTGCTCATGCTCTGTCTCTCTCTCTCTCTCTCTTAAGAATAAACATTAAACAAAATTAAAAGAAAAAAGTTTAAGGACTAGAAATGGGGAGATGGCCCTGCATTATCCAGGTGGGATTTTAGGAACTTCAAATCAGAGAACGTTTCCCGGCCGCGCTCAGAGGGACACCGGACTTGGGACAAAGGGTCAGAGAGCGGCAGCATTGCTAGCTTTGAAGACGGAGGAAGGGGTGTCCTTGAGAAGCTGGAAAGGGCAAGGAGAGACGTTCTCTCCCGGGGCCTCCAGAAAGGAGCGCGGTCCAGGGAGGCGTGGGTCTGACCTCTCACCTGAGACACTGCCCCCCGCACCGCGCCCCACGTCCCGTGCCATTCGCCACGGCAGCAGTCGGAATGGGACAGAGGTAGGACAGGATGGCAGTGCTGTGTCCTGTGACAGCCGGGAGTGCAGAAGCCCTGAGGGCGCAGGTGGCCGGCCCGCCATCCTGAGGCATCGGTGGTGAATGGCAGGGGTGGCACCAAGGTGGCCCTGGGGACCCCAGCAGGCAGGCGGGCACAAGTGCGGGGCCCAGGGACCCTGTATGAGGGCGGCTCTGCGTCCTGTCCGCCCCAGGCCTGCCCGAAGGGTGGAGGCGGAGCCGTGGCGGCCAGCGCTGTCGAAGTCCGGGGTCCCCAGGGCTCACCTGCAGGCCTGTCCCCCTGGTGACCCCTCCGGACCTCCGTGTAGACCACTTCTCCTCCTTTAGGATTTACTGGAAAGAAGTTCAGTGTGAGAGACGGTGAGGTTCTTGCCTCTTGTCTGAGCTACTTCCCCGTCCCCCAGCGGGAGTCCGCACGGCCCCTGGTCGTCTCCTGCCCGCCCCCGCCGGGCCAGCCCCGGGCTCCCTGCCCAGAGGGGGTCTGCAGGGCTCACCATTGCTGTACACCGGCTGCAGCTCCAGCCAGGTTGGGACGTTGTGGTAGGTGGGCTCTCGGGCGTCGGAGTCTGCAGGGCTCCTGCGGGACAGAGACAGCCGTGTCCCCCAGCAGCCCTGACGCAGGACCTGGTGCAATAGTCACGCCCCACTGGCAGGTCCTCGCCAAGCCCAGAGACGTAGATGGACGCATCCCAGACGGTCTGCTGCTGTGACAGGTCACGGTATGTGTCCAGACGTCTGGGCACCGGGGACATAAAGGGCACTGTGCTAACGCCTATAACAATGGTGGGGGGTTCTATTGTTATTCCTTCTCTACAGATGAGAAAATGGTGGCTCCAAGAGATAAAGGGACTTCTTCAAGACCATGTAATGAGAAAGGGCAAGAGCCAGGGCCTGAACCCGGCTCCAAAGCCTCCACTCTCAGAGAGACCCAGATCGCAGGGAAATCAGTCATGATGAGTCGGGGGAAGTCTGCGTGGTTAGGGTGCCGCCACGGGCTTGCCCAGAGGCACTTGGGAGCTCAGGCATGGCCCCCCGGTTAGGCTCTGGGATCCAAGATGGCAGACCTTCTCACTGGCGCCACATCTGGGTGGCGGAGCGGTCTCTCTGGATGGCCAAGTCGTGTGACTCCGTCTTCTCGCCCGTCCCCACAGCAGGTGTTGGCTGGGCTGCTCACATCCAGAGCTTTCTAGGCTGGCTGAGCCAAGATTAGCTTAGGGCCTGGATGGATTCAGTGCTTACGGCGGGCACTCAGACAGCCAGGGCAACAGGAGGGCAGGGTACAAGTTAATAAATCAAAAGGCATTGGCTCTTGATGCAAGAAGGCCTACATAGCTAAGGTTGCAGTGAGGGGGTCTTGGCAATTGCCCTGACAGACGCCAAGGGACACCGCAGCCTGCGGACAGCACAGCCTGTGTCCTCAGTGATAGCCAGACCCAGTTCGTTCTGATCCCCGCGGGCACCTCCCGGAGCACACGGGACCACTGCCTGGGTCTTACCTGGAGGGCTCAGAGGTAGGCCTTCCTCCTGCAAAGGAAAGCAGAGCATTGGAGCCACGGGAGACGCAGGCCTTGGCCAGGGGCACGGCTGCAGGGAGGGGCAGGCGCTGAAGGTGGACCCTCTCTGCTGTGCCCGAGGGAGGCGGCAGATGGCATGAAAACGCCGGAGCATGGCCTCACAGGGGCGGAACTGCAATGTGAGGGAGGATCCCGGACAGAGTCATGGTGGATGGCTGCCGGAGGGGGAGGCAGGCCTGCTCGGCTGTGAAAATACTGCGCACTGAAACACTCAGTGACTCACCAGACCCCGCTGGGATTCTGTTCTCACTCCTGTGTCCCGTCTTCCTTCTTTCCCTCCCATTCCCGGGGGCCTCGTAAAGGGGGAGGGAGGTGCACTCCAGTGAGTGGAGTGGGACAAACTCATCATCAGGGCATCTTCCACGCGCCAGGGCTATTTGGGGAACTCCGGGTTGTGAAGAGGAGTTCCGGGGACCAGCAGGGGAGGTGGGGGTGGGGATGGGGGCAGGGGCAGCAGTGGAGAGCTCAGGGGGGAGCATGAGCCCCAGGGGACGGGGCGGGAGGGCAGGGACTCGAGCAAAGGTTACCCACCTGCCTTCCTGGGGCGCCGGCAGTACAGCAGCAGGGCCACGACCCCGAAGACCAGGGCGCTAAACAGCCCCCCGGTGATGCCAGTAGCAATGGGACCACTTATGCTCCCGGCCAGCCCTGGAAGGGAGACCCGGGTGTGAGCCAGAGGGACAGGCTCGTAGTCCTGACCTGCCCTGAGCCCAGGAGACGGGCTGGGCCTGGGGGCAGTGGGGCGGGATGGGGGGCGCCAGGACTCCCTGGGCAGTGGCACAGGAGATGGCCCTTCTGTCCGAGAGGAGGCTCCTGTCCGTGGCCGAGGCAAGGGCGGGAGGCCAGGGTGGACAGAGCCTCCAGGGAGCGCTCAAGCCAACCATCCTCCTGGGCCTCCTGCTCCCACTCAGGTCCAGCACTTCAGAAATACATCAGAGAGTGACAGCCCAGCGTGGTGCTCCTGTCCCTGAGGGTGTGCTGGCCACACAGCAGCAGGACTACCAGAATGTTCTCAGAGGAGATAGTCTGTTCACATCGGTGGCCCAGGGAACAGGAAACCCACCTGAGATGCTGAGGGACACCGCCTCACTGCGCTGGGCCCCCAGGCCATTGTCAGCCTCACAGGAGTAGTTTCCAGAATGTTCTGCGGTCAGAGAGAGGTTGAAGGACGCTCCTCCTCCAGCGGGGGCCGAGCTGTTCCCCAGGGGGATGTCCTCACGATAAAACCGGTACAGGAGTGGGGGAGAGCCCCTCTGGGCCTCGCAGCGAAGCTCCACCACGTCCCCCACCTGGGCCTGGGCCCCGGGCACCCTAAGGGTGAGGGCGGGGCAGGATGCTGGGACTGAGGGAGACAAAAGCCAATAGAAGTTCCGACTCTAACATACTCATAAAGGAGCAGCAATTATAAATGAATGGCACAAGTCAGATCTGAATCTTAGGAAACAGACTGAAACTTTATACGGCAGCCAAAGCTAATGACCACAATCTACAAAGGCACAAAAATACCCAACAGAACAGGGTAAAAAGGGTATGAGTCACTTAAACCTTCAAATGGCCAGTAGAGAACTATTTTCATTACTAATTAAAGAGATACAAATAAAAACACCCGTCAGATGGGCAAAACCTAAAAGGACAGATTATACCCATAGACTGTGCAGAAGCAAGCGCCTTGGGGTGCTCTGGGCGGGAATGCAAATTGGAGGCACTTTCTGGCACGACCATTCGGCAATACCACCCAAATGTAAAGGGCACATCAACTTCGACCCAACAAATCTGCCTCTACGGCTGCTTCCTTTAGGGATCCTGACATCAGATATGCAAAGGTCTTTGTGCAAGGGTCTCTGTGCTGGAATTTTTATGAGAGCTAAACACTAGACAGCCTAGTTGGTTGACTAATGAAGTATAAGAAACATTCAAGAGCTATTTTTTAAACTAAAGCCAAGATGTTTTAAGTGAACAATGCAAGTTGTGTAATTACGTATAATCTGATTCTATGAAAAAAATTCATACATTTATATTAATAATATATTTGATTATTTCCAGAAAACTAGCCATGAAACTATTAATGGTGGTTGTGTCTTAGAAGTCTGTGGACATGACAGTGCGTGGCTGCAGGTCAAGGGAGACCTTCCCTTTTTACATTCTCCCCACTGTACCATCCGATTTTCTCATGAAGATTTACGTGTTCCTTCAGGATGATCAATTGTTAACAACTCACAAGTTGTGTTGAGACACGGCCATGAAGGATGAAGGAACGCCCCTGTGCAGACTGAGGTGGAGGCCAGGGCAGGCCCACGGCAGCCTGGCTTTCCCATTGCAGGCTGGCTTTCCCTTTACACACAGCCTACTTCCCATCTCTGAGCCTCACCTTGCTCTCCTGCAAATTGGGGGTAAAAGTGGTTTATCTTAAAGGTGAAATGAGATCTCACAGGCCAGCTACTAAGCACAGGGTCAGGCACAAGCAAGGGCTCAGTGAGGATGATGGTGATGATGATGACGAGGATGACAATGACGACAAGGACAATGATAGTGGTGATGGTGGTGATGGCGGTGATGGCGGTGGTGGTGGTGGTGGTGGTGATGATAGTGGTGATGGTGGTGATGGTGGAGGTGGTGGAGATGGTGGTGATGGTGGTGGTGGTGGTGGTGGTGGTGGTGGTGGTG
>NC_043702.1:173092139-173093674 GCF_006229205.1 Suricata suricatta | reverse complement strand
CAGTGGAGGAAGACATTTAAACTGGATGAACTGATGGTCAACTACGTTTCCTCCCTCAGTGCCAGTGTCCCGCCCCGTCCTCACAGTCAGGAAGCCCAGGGCCCAGGCCGTGGAGGGGGACGTGGTGGAGCTTCGCTGTGAGGCCCCGAGGGGCTCTCCCCCCATCCTGTACCGGTTTTATCACGAGGATGACACCCTGGGGAGCAGCTCGGTCCTTTCTGGAGGAGGAGCATCCTTCACCCTGTCTCTGACTGCAGAGCATTCTGGAAACTACTCCTGCGAGGCCGACAATGGGCTGGGAGCTCAGTGCAGTGAGGCGGTGCCGCTCAGCATCAGAGGTGAGTGCGTCTTGCGCACAGCTGTACATGCAGGTCCAGTCTCCGGAGTGGAGCTCAGGCTCCCCCCACCTACCCCCTCCACACACAGCCGCCCCCAGGCTGCTGGGACAGCTCAGTCCCCAGTAGTTCTGCCACCAGAGCTCTCCTGGACACACCCAGGGTCCTTCCTGTGATTCCCCTGGAGGAACCTGGACCTTCCTGCTGCCCAGCCCAAGTGGCCTTCCTATATGGGCTCAAAGCTCCTCACTAAAAATGCAAAGGGTTTCCACACCATAGTCTATGTCGGATCTATAATTATGATTAGAAAGAGAGACTTTGGGTGTCTCTGCTCCAAAAATAGGTTTGACGGTTCCTTGTCCAGGTTTTTCTCTCCTTGACCCCCCGCAAGCCTTTACTCTTGTGCTTCTTTATTACCAGGAATATAAATACGCCTCAGACTTCTGTGTTAACAACTCTACCTTCACATTAGCTCGGTGCGTGGCCTTTCGAGAGACACAACCAGTCCACATTTTTTTACAAAGTGAATCTTAAAGCAGTGCGGCCATGGGAGAGCAGCACAGAGAGGTTGGAACCGGATGCCACCGGCCACCCTCCACCAAATTCCTCCATTCTCTACACCGCCTTCTGGCCTCCTGCCATGAAGTGTTGTATCCAAAGGACAATAGTTCTGAATGAGTTGTAACAGCCCTACAGTCTGAACTCCAGCCTCCTGTTCTGGGGGACAGGCAGGGTAGCGCAAGTATGCTACGGGCCGTTGAGCGGAGTGTTCTGGGCTTGGCTCTGGAGGCCACTAGCTGCATGACCTTGGCCAACCATGTGTCCTCATGTATTGACCTCAATTTCCACACCCATCAAGTGGGGAAATCAGACTAGATGGGCCTTGTGGTCAACCCTAGCCCTAAAATTCTTTGATATTGGTGCAAGGTGAATATGGAGTATTTTGGACTCACAGATTCCTGGAAGGAGATATTCCAAAGGAGAGAGGGAGGATCCCTGTCACTGGGATACATCCCGAGACAGAGGGGACCCTGGAATGGCTGACATATAGACTGATGCTGTCCTCTCCCCTGGTGGGGCTCCTAGGCACCATCACCACCACTGCCATCACTGCCACCACCACCACCAAGATTACCATCACCACCACCACCACCACCACCATCACCGCCATCACCATCACCACCACCATCACCATCACCA
>NC_043702.1:172996147-173092039 GCF_006229205.1 Suricata suricatta | reverse complement strand
GGCGACAACTTCCTCAGATCTGAGGAGACAATGACCTTCGTGTGGGGTGTGTACAGGTCAGAGCGCTGGGACACGGTCTCCAGGGGTCTGGGGACCTGCAGGCAAAGACCACGGTGATGGCTGGGCAGACAGGACTCAGCTGGGGAAGGAGAGGTCAGTGCAGGGGGAGGGACAGGAGAGACGCGGGACTCACACAGCCAGGACGTCCCCGAGCCGGGGTCTCGACGGCATGAGGCCCACAGAGAAGGAGTACGACCACCTGTTAGCTCGTGTTACATCCTTCATTCATCCAACATTAATGCAGCGACAAGTAAGTCCCAGGAGGTGCACTGTGTGCTGGGGATTCAAGAGTGAGAAAGACCCGTCCCCGCTCTGCCAAAGCTGCGACCCGGGGTGCGGGATGGGCAGCAAATACGTGAACAGCACGTGCAGGATGGGCTCTGGGGTGGCGAACACAAATGGACACGAGTGTGCGGTGCAGGGTGTCATCCCAGGGGCCCGAGCTAGCAGAGCTGGTCAGGGAACGCCTCCTCACCAGGCACCTGAAATCCACCAGTGAAGCTGGACATGAGGATTCTGCCAGGCACACAGGGAGCATGTGCAAAGGCCCTGAGTCAGGAAGAAGGCTAGAGCCCTGGAATTGCCCTATATGGGGGGCAGCAGCAGTGAGCGGCAGTCTGAGGAGTGGTGGGAGCGGGAGAGGGAGGCTGGGCTCCAGGAGCCTCTGGGAGGACACTGCCCCTCCCCCACATGGCTGCAGGAAGTCCCTCAGCGATCCCAGTGTGCAAAACACATTGTCCAGGGGCTACAAGGAGTCAGAGGTGGCACTGCAGTAATTGAGGTGCTGGTAGGTGTGCCAGGGATTGCAGCCGTGCAGGTAGAAAGAGAAGATCTGGGAAATATTTAGAAGTAAACCCAAGAGGACTTAATGACTAAGAATCCGTGAGGAGCAAGGAGAGAAAGGTCAAGGGAGGCTCCCACGTTTCGTCTTGTAAATCTGGATGGACAGACGGTCTTTCCCAGAAGCAGGGACATGTGGAGGAGGAACAGGCCTGGGGGCTGCTTTGCGTTCAGTCTTAGAGATGCTCGGGTCATGGGCTTCTGAGGCATTGAGGGGAGGGTAGCGAATGCAGGTGCTCAGGTGGGTGGTGTCCTGTGCAGATGGAAGTTCAGGGACCATCTACAGATGACACCCCCTGGGCCACCTGGAAGGATACACAACAGAGAAGAGGCACACACAGGACAATGCTCTGGGACACAACCCTGAGCGTGTCCGTAGGAGGACGCGCCGGTGAAGGGCACTGAGAAGGAGGGCAGTGAGCAGAGCGGGGGGAGGGGCGTTTCACGGCCGAGGACAAGGTGGACCCTACAGGCTGCTCCTGAGACCAAGGGGGATGGGGATTGGAAAACGGCCGTTGAGTTTAAAGTCACGGAGACTGGCGGCCCTGGTGAGAAACATTTTGGCAGGAAAGTCAGAAGAACCCAGTGGATCAGAATCTGGTGGGTAATGACGTAGAGATCACCGACACAGCTGACGTTTCTTCAAAGTTTAGTCAAAAGAGGGTGTGGCTGGAGGCATAGGTGGATGGAGTGAGGTTTAATTAGATGTGGAGACACGCGTCATGTTAAATGTCCAGGGAAAGCAGGAGACGTTGAAGGACACGGGAGAGAAAGGGCTGGCAAGTTGTACAAAGTGCTGGGAAGGCAAGAAGGACAGAGTCTAGGGACTCGATGGAGCCTCTCGGGGTGTGGAATCCTGAGGCAGGGGACGGAGGAGCCACCGCATGGGCACTTAGACAATGTTCTGGCGGTGGGAGTGGGGGTCCGGCACGTGGGAGGGAGCAGACGGGAGGGAGAGCCGGGCTTCGCTGGGCTCTGAGGTCAGTGCTGACCAGAAGGGGTGAAGAGGCACGCAGTGCGTGTACGTGGGGTGGAGGCTGGTGGGGAGCAGGTGGCGAGCGGCGGGGTCGAGGCCCAGCCGGGTGCCCAGCAGAGTCGTGAATGGACGGCAGGACGGAGGGGAGGGAGACAGCTGTGGGTGCAGTGCCGTCTGCACGGAAGGGGGCGTCTCGGGGAGGTCAGCCCATGACGGTGCCCCAGCCCAAGGCAGCAGGGGCAGGGACACAGTTGGGGGAGGATTTGGGAAGTCCTGTAGCCAGAGCTCCGTGTGGGCGCCTGAGCTGCTCGGGGGAGGGGGCCAGAGAAGCCAGAGAGAAGTTAAGGGCCAGTGAGACAGTGAGTCGGCCTTTGTCCTGATGGAGGGACACCAAGGCCTCCCCAGATTCCTTCTGGATCGTTCCTGGGCCGGGACACACCCCCATCCGTCCCCTCTCCTGCTGGTCATCGTGGCCCAGGACGCGGCTTGTGGCCTGACAGCGTCTACTCCCACGGGAGGGCAGTCGAGGCCACAGGGGCTGCAGGCTGGCTTCCCGGGAATGAACGGCCAGCGAGGGAAGGGGCAGGATCCTGGAAATGCTGAGTCCAGACCTCCCAGATGGAGGCTGTGACGTCACAGTGCAGAGGGCCCCGTGCCACCTCCAGGCTGGCCCCCAGGGGCTGTGGGGGCCTGGTCAGCCCGGTTGTGCTGTAGTTGGAAGGTTCAACTCACCTTTGACGCTGAGTGACACTGTCTCACTGCGCCGAGTCCCCAGTCCATTGTCGGCCTCACAGGCGTATTCTCCAGAATGTTCTGCAGTCAGAGGCAGGTTGAAGAAGGCTCCTCCTCCATCATAGACCCAGCTGCTCCCCACAGCGTTGTCCTTGTGATAAAACCGGTACAGGATGGGGGGAGAGCCCCTCGGGGCCTTGCAATGAAGCTCCACCACGTCCCCCTCCACGGCCTGGGCCCTGGGCTTCCTGATGGTGAGGACGGGGCGGGACGCTGAGGGAGGAAACATAGGTTAGTACACATCTGTAGCTTTTATCATTTCCTAAAGTTTCATTTTTCAGACATGACCTCTGTATTGTTGGGAGGACATTTCCTAGATCTTTCGATGTATAAGAACACTCATTCACATCAATAAACACGTAGAATCACACGGGCACACGCATGCACAGGACCACAGCATAAATACTGGTCTGTGGGCTGGGTTCCTTTGGGGACACGTGTTGAGCATCTTCCCATCGCTGGTTAAAGAGCTCTTGCTCACTGTTAGAGACCCAGCTCATGGGGCACCGGCCACACCTCACCAGGCGCAGCCCTCTTCCATCTGCACTGTGACAATTTGGGGCAAACATTCTCAACTACTTTAATAACGACACCACGCCCACAGAGCCGCACACGTCCTGGCACATTCATGCGTGCACTCCTGAGCGTGCGTTCCTAGACGTGGACTTTCTCGGAGGAGGGACAGGAACACTTCGAACAACCATATGTTATGCGAGATGGTTCTTTAAAAACTTTGGACCCTTTTGGCTTCGTAGGGGCGGGTGTGAGAGCCCCTGTTCCAGTATGAGAGACGCGCAGGGGCGCCTTCTTGTCCTTTCTTCTCTCTTCCTAATCCTAAAGTCTACAGTTATTCTTTTCATGATTATGGATTTTTGAGAGAGAGAGTGACAGAGACAGAGAGAGAGGGAGATTCAGAATTTGAAGCCGGCTCCAGGTTCTGAGCTGTCGGCACAGAGCCTGACACGGGGCTCGAACTCACAAGCTTGTCCTGAGCTGAAGTGAGGTGCTCCACCGACCGGGCCCCCCAAGGCGCCCCTGCAGTCATACATGCAAATTTGAAAGCTGCCATTAAATTTTCAAAATGTATCAAGTCAATTCTTTTTGGGGCTCCACCATCAAATAATAATAGTAATCATGAGAAAGTTCTTGTTCTTTGATTTCTTTTTCCCCATCTGGCCAACTCGCTTTTCTTTGTTACGTATACAGTTTGACACCTTTGGCTCTCTCTGTAACCATAATTCTCACAGTTGATGAGGCTTGTTTTCATATCTGAGTCAGTGGTTTCAACCCTATGTATACAATATTCTTACCAAAGGATGTGTTAAAAAAAAAACCAACAGCGATTCTGAGACCACCTCTGAGAGATTCGAAGTGTAATGCGCCCGGAGAGACGGTTAGGAAGGAGCCTGTTTTCAGAGCCCCGGGCGGCTTTCACTTGCAGGCAAGGCAGGGCGCCGCTGGTCGCTGGTCCGAAGAGATCCTGTGTTCACCTCTTAGATCACAGCTAACTCCTTTTGAGCCCTTGGTACCGATTCATACTTGGCTGGCTGGATTCTGTCATCATGTGACTTTTTCAAGAAGGTTTGGTGGATACTAAGTTGCCAGGTCCCTGCATGTTTGAGCATGACTTTTGGACTTGGTATAAAATTCTCCCTTCTTTTTCCTACCTTGAAATTGCAAGTCTGGAGATGACTCCTCTCTCCCATCATTCGTTTCTGGGCAAAGTCTAAGACCAAACTTAACAGTCTTTCTTTCTGACATGATGGATTGCATTTACTTATTTTTGTTGTGATCACATGTGTACGCACACCCACACTCAACACACGTGCATACACACACAGGCATGCACACAGCACACACGTGTACACACATAACTGTGAAATTCAGTTAACCTTATCAGGATATGCATGTCTTTTAAAAAAAATTTTTAATGTTTATGTAAACATAACAGACAGAGAGAGACAGAGTGAGAGCAGAGAGAGAGGGACACAGAATCTGAAGCAGGCTCTGGGCTCTGAGCTGTCAGCACAGAGCCTCATGCGGGGCCCAAACTGATGAACCGTGAGATCATGACCTGAGCCGAAGTTGGATGCCTAACCAACTGAGCCACCCAGGTAGCCCCAATGTTTATTTATTTTTAAAAGACACACACAGATGCAGAGTGAAGGAGGGGCAGAGAGAGAGGGAGACGCGGAATCTGATGCAGGCTCCAGGCTCCCAGCTCCCAACTGTCAGCACAGAGCAAGATATGGGGCTCAAACTCATGAAACATGAGGTCATGACCTGAGCCAAAGTTGGACACTTAACTGACTGAGCCACTCAGGCGCTCCAAAGGCATAAAGGTATGTCTTTTGATCTACATATTCAATTTTCTTCCCTTTAGGAACATTTTTTATTACATCTCTGAGTTTTGTTTTCTCTCTTCAGTTTGGTTTCCCGTCTTTGGGACATTCTATGTGGGGGTCCTCACTGACCTCCATATTTTAAACTTTTTTCTTGTGGCTTCGTTTCTGTTACTTTTTCTACTTTGCATTCTGTCATGTTTTCTCAAGGCAATTCTTTATTTGATTAATGGTTTTCAGAGGGATACATCCTGTTCTTACGGCTCCAAATTTGGACTTCATTTCTAAGATAGCTTTGCAGGTTTTTTTTTTTTTTTGGTTTTTCTTCAGAGTTCTGCTATTTAATTTATAAAATGTCTTCTGGTTTCTTATCATCTTTTCTTTAACCTGTTTGTTCCTTTTTGCAGTTTTTTTTTCCTGGAGTCCATATTTTCTTTAATTGTGTTGAGAACATTTAGAAGAATTTGTGGTGGTTTTTTTTTTTGTTTCCTAGAGCAATTCTTCTATTTTCAAAGTATCATGTATCATGTGTCCCTCCTTCCCCTTTCATACTTTTACATGCATCAATACAAAACTCCCATAATCTCCTTCTCTTTGCTTATAACTTAACCGTCAACAGATAAAGGTATATTTAGAGTCTTGTATCTGCTTGAGAATGCTGTGTCCGTGTGTGCGTGTGTGCGTGTGCACGCACATGTGTTTCGTTGACCCAGTGCTGGTGATAGACTCCCAATGGGTCTATCTTATCAGAACACATTCCCACAAATTCTCTTTGTCATTTCTTTGTCATCTTTGTCGTCCCTCAAGAAACGTGAATGACTTTGTCGGAGTACCTGCCTGGCTCACAGTGAACTCAGCTCACAGACGAGTTGTCTGCTGGTCTTGGGCTCAGGAATTTCTGCTCACGTGTATGAGCAGATGCAAAGTTCTGTGTTCTCTTCCTGCTCTTCTCTTGCCTCACCTCAAAGGCTTTTTGTCCCTTGTTTTATAAATGCTGACTGAGGACCTCCACCGTGTGAGGCGCCAAGCAGGCCCAGGGATGTGGTGGAGACCCGAAGGGATGGGGCTCTGTTCTCGTGAAGCTTGCCTGCTGGCATTGAGGGGGGCCGACAGGAAACAGGAGGCAAAGAGGTCTGAGGTGTTGCCAGAAAGAAAATAGAACACCATAATGGGGTGGACGCCGCCTTAGGGCTGGGCCCTCCCTAGAGAGGCCACGTTCTGGCTTTGGAGACTGGGTTTCAGAACACTTCAGTTTCTTCAATAATCTCTATTTACATGGGGGATGTCTTCCCCTGATCATTCTTGATTTTTATGACCTAAAATAAAGATGATCAAGGAGCGGGAGAGCCTTCAGATCGGTTTGTTCAGAGACAAGACCACTCCACCCGGAGTCACGTGTTCCTAAGACTGGCACATCTCCAGTTTACACACCAGTCCCCACTCCCACGGCCCCGGCGGTGCCTTCCCTCGCTCCTCCCGTGAGCGTCGATGAAGCTGTTGGTGGTGCTGTCCCCTGTGGGGCCCGGTGTCTTCTCTGGGTCTCGGAGGGACATGATCACTGTCTCACCTAACTTCCAACATAAGGTGAAAATGGTAAGGAAACGACGGTTTACACGTTTTGCCTGAATTACGAACCGCTTATTTTCATAGTCAGGGCCAGAATTCAAGTCTGACTCATACTTAGATCCGACGACCCAAGTGTTTTCAGGTACGCTGGCTCTTTCTAGGAATCCCCAGAGTCCCTGCTGGCACATAGATCCCTAAAACAAGTATTTTCTGAACCATAGTTCATTATGTGCCCCGAAGCCTGGTGCCCGCCCGGTCCTACCAGTTAGAGCCGCTGTTTGGCGCGAGCCGTCTGGCTTGGCGGATGGGCAGAGGCTGAGACACACCAAGGAGTCGCAGCCAGAATCCGAGCGGCCGACTCCGGCGTGGCAGACGTCATGAGACAGAGGGAAGGGAGGGCCTCAGAGGCAGCAGCAGCGACGGCGGGGAAGCAGGAAAATAGCTGGTGGTCTGCGAGCAGAGTGGCTTCGGGCTCGTAGTCGGTACGGGTCAGTGCCACCTGCTCTGGAGAAAGAAACGATCTTCTGAGAGGTGTCTCAGCTCTTCCATGAGTCTGCGAGTGTGGCCTTGCTGCTTTCATCCCCACGATGTCCACGCAGCACGGCCTCCCTGTCTGGGGACAGCCAGGGTCTCCATTTCCTCATGCTGTGGAATAGGCTGATGAACCCCACTCATGAATTTTTCCATCATCCTTCTATATCTCATAAAAAGAGACAATCCAACAGGGGTGCCTGCGTGGTATAGTTGGTTGAGCATCTGACTTTGGCCCAGGTCGTGATTTCACAGCTCGTGGGTCCGAGCCCCGCATCGGGCTCTGTGCTGACAGGAGCCTAGAACCTGGAGCCTGCTTCTGATTCTGTGTCTCCTTCTCTCTGCCCGTCCCCCACTTGAACTCTGTCTTTCTCTGTCTCCATCTCTGTCTTTCTCAAAAATAAACATTAAAAAAAAATTAAAAACAGAAAACCAAACCAACACACAACTGGACTTTCACTCCCTAATATGCAAAGATCCAAGTATAAATAGAAGGAACTTCTCTCCAAACATGACAAACATGTCATCTATTCGGGGGGCCACAGGGGTCACCATGAGCTGTGGGCCTCTGATCTGCAGGCTTTTCTGAATGAATGACATACTTCGACAACTTTAAAAATGCAGTACAATAAAATGAAACTTAATAGATTAAGACAAAGGATCATGGAAACTCCAGAAAACCCTTCCTCTTTCCTTGTCAACCTTGCAGTCAGTGCCTGAAGGGCTCCGGAGCTCTGGATGAGTTGAGGGCTTATGGCTCCTGGGCCGTGAGACCCCGCGTGAAGGTAAGTGCATGCACGAGTGTTAGCGCTTCTGGGCGCTGGGGTAAGTAAAACCCTCTCGGGGACTGAATCTGTAGCACATGAGAAAACCTTTGAGGGAGTGCCTTCCTCTGGTAAATGCTGGGGAGTCCACTGAGCTACCCAGGGGTCAGGCTGAGGCAGGGCTGGGCGGGCAAAGGCTCACAGGTAGCCCCCAGGGGCTGCAGGTTGGGAGGTAGAGACTGCAAGATTCCATGCTGACTTCTGAAAGGCAAGAACTGTGTGAGAGGCAAGATCTGAGAGACCTCCCCTGGGTTCAGCCACAAAGCCCTGAATGCAAAAGCAGAAGATGCAAAGAACAGAATCCCTGGGTATGACCGCTGCCTCGCTACTTACTGCATTGGGCCTCAGTTTCCTCTTCTGTAAAGTAGGAGCAAAACAGGCCTGAGTGACTGGCAGGAAAGCAGGGCTTACCTTTGACAGAGAGGCTCTTGGTCTCACTGCGCTGGGGCCCAAAGCCATTGTCAGCGGTACAGAAGTAGTTCCCAGACTCCTTTGCTGTCACTGTGACACGGAGGGACACTCCTGTAGACCTGGCCGACCTCTCCCCCAGGCTGACATCCTCGTGGTAAAACTTGTACATGATGGGGGGCGACGCTCTCTCGGCTTTACAGGAAAGTGTCACCGTGTGTCCCTCAGGAACCGAGGCCTCACGGGGGCTGAGGGTGAGGACAGGACGAGACACGGGGACTGAGGAAAAGAATCATAAGTCAGCGGGTGCTGGGCCACTTCCCGCACATTTCCAGTGCTGCCGGGCTTCAGCCCCTGCCCTCCACGCTTGTGAGGTGACCCCACTCCCAGTTTCCAGCGTAAATAATGCGCTGGTGGAAGAAGTCCCTTCTGCTGCCCTTCCCTGTTCCTTCGTGTCCCTGTGACCCTGAACAGCAGCCCCCACCTGCCCAAGCCCAGAAAAATCCTTCTCCTTCTCCACCTGCCTCTGTCCCACAAACATTCTCTAGCTCCACTAGCTTCTTCCCAACTCCGTGTAGATGTATTTAATCCTCTCCACATTAGAAAATCCACGAAACACGGGGCGCTTGGGTGACTCGGTTAAACACCCAACACTTTGTTTCCGCTCAGGTCATGATCTCCTGGCTCATGGATTCGAGGCTCCATGTAATCGAACCTGCTTAGGATCCTCTCTCAATGCCTCTCCCCTGCTTGCTCTCTTTCTCTCTCCAAAAATAAATAAATAAACTTTTAAAAATTAAAAAAAAAATCAACACATCAAAACTTTCCACATCTACATGACCTCATGACCTGTTCCCCATCATCTCTGTTTCGTTTTTTCTGTGCACAGATTTCTGAGAGAATGGGGCCTATGTTTCCCATCTCCATTTCTTTGCCTCACACTCATGTTTTGTCCAGCAAAGTCTGTTTTTTTTTTTAATTCCCACCACTCCATAAAGTTGATCTTCTGCGTTTGAGATTATAATGACAGTATAGCACTGTCACCTCCGCATCTGCTGAATGGGCGGGTGTCTGTCGTGTAGGAGTTGTAAACATATGCGTGCAGGCACTAATTCTCAAACAAGCCTATGGGGCAAGTACCATTACTGCCCCTATTTTACATTAGAGGAAACTGAGGCCCCAAGCAGTCAGCCACACCGCTAGTAAGCGAGGCGGCGGTCACACCCAGACTCCCTTCTCCTTTGCTTCTTTTGCTTTTGCATTCAGCGCTTTGTGGCTGAACCCAGAGGAGGTGACTCAGCTCTTGTCACTCATCAGCTCGCAGCTCTGCTTGCTCTTAAGTGGCCACATCTTATGTTTCCAATACGTTCTTCCCATGGTTTCTGTGGTTTCTGAGTCACGGCGCCTCCTCCCACCAGCTGCACCGCTCAGGCTCCTCCCCTTCGGCGGGGCTGGCCGAGGTCCTGTCTGGCCTCTCTTCTGGAGCCTCTGCTCTGCTCCTGGCTGCTCCCAGGGCGGCGTCCTCTCTGCTGCCAGCATCACCCCGCAGCCCGAGTGATCTCTCTGGTGAGAATCATGATCGCGGACCCCAGAGCTCCGCTTAGAATAAGGCCCAAGCCCTTAGCATGGGTCTGAGGTCTTCTGCCCGCCGTCATCCGCCCCTCGGCCCTTCCACGCTCGCTGCATTCTGCACGGCCGGCCTCCCGCCGGGTCCTAGACGGATGGTCCCTCGATCCCGCTGCCCAGTCCCTCGGCGCCTGCCTCCGGCCGAGTCACAGCCGCTGCCAGCCCTCCCTCTGTCTCCCTGCGCCGCCCGGGCCTCAGCTCTGCTAGAGTCCTTTCCCGGGCAGCACGGACCAGGGTACCCTGCTGCCCCCACGGCCTGCAGGCACTCGTGGGCCCGGGCCTGCCCGGCTGCCGGTCACACTCGCTGGTCGCCCCCAGCGCCCAGCGCAAGGCCGGGCCAGGCTAGTCTCAGGCCTCAGCAGCACAGCGCATGCTCTCCTTCGTCAGGTGAGCGCATGCGCCGCCACGTAGATACATCCGCCGCGGAGGGCGCGCGTGGTGACGTCACTTCCCGGTTTCCTCCGGCCTGTGAGTGTTCGGAGCATCGCGTCTCTCTGTCCCATTCGTCTGAGGCCTTGGTCGGAGCTTCTTGCCTCGTTCCTTACGACCTTCTGTGCAGGAGCTGTGGGGGCGGCCGGACTGGCCGGCCTCCAGCCTGGGTGTGTGTTTTCTGCGGAAGAGGAAACAGGCTGCGCCGGGCCTGGCCGGGCCTGGACTGCGCATGAGTACACCCACCCGCAGTGTGCCCGGGGCTGGTTCTGCGTGCAGGCTCCGCGGAAACCGCGTGCCCTCTTAGACACCGGCCATTGTCATCGTGGGGGCTTTAAGGCCAGCGGGCGAGGGGGGCCGTCTGTGCCCCCCAGCCCCGCCCCCTGGCACCCAGGCGCCCGCGGAGGAGACGCTGATCGCCCTGCAGGCTGAGTACCATGGGTGGTCGGTGCTGTAGCCCGCTGTGGTCCGTATGTGACTTTCAAGGGTCAAGTGATCAGTAGGTGTCATGATCAATAACTGATGTCACAGCTGGGCCCCGGGGACTGGTTCTGCAGTTACTGAGAGCACGTGCGTGAACGGGGACTCACTGGACGAAGGGTGAGTGCGAGAAAGCACCTGGCTCCCCGGGTGGGGGCAGGAGGGACGCTGCTGTGCAGACGGCCCGGGCTCTGAGCAGCCTGCACTGGAGGCAGGCGGCTGTCCCTGGGGCCGTCAGTGGGCCTTGGAGGCGGGAATGCACTACTGGAGGGCTGGGGACAGCTGGGGGAGGCCAGGGATGGGGGGGGGGGCACCAGCCCAGGGCTTACCGGTGACAGTGAGGTACACTGGTATGCTGCGCTGGGCTCCCAGGCCGTTGTCTGCGGTGCAGTAGTAGTTTCCAGAATGCTCTGCCTTCAGAGACATGAGAGGCTTCGTGGCCTGAGTGGCCTCCATCTTATGGATGACGACTTCTTCACGAAGGAACTGGTACCAGATTGGGAAAGAGCCTCTCTCGACTTTACAGGAAAGCGTCACCGTGTGTCCCTCAAGAACTCGGTGCCCACGGGGGCTGAGGGTGAGGACAGGACGAGACACAGGGACTGAGGAAAAGAATCATGAGTCAGGGGTGCTGGGCCACTTCCTGCACATTTCCGGTGCTGGCGGGTTTCAGCCCCTGCCCTCCACGCTGCCCCTCTCCCCACCCTCCCCCCTTGTGAGGTGATGCCACTCCCGGTTTCCAGTGTAAATGATGCTCTGGTGGAAGAAGTCCCTTCTGCTGCCCTTCCTTGTTCCTTTGTGTCCCTGTGACCCTGAACAGCAGCCTTCACCGGCCCAAGCCCTGAGCTCTTCCGCTCAGTCCCTGTTCTCTGCTTCTGTACTCACTGGGGCTGGCCTCAGTGCACTGCCCTCCATCCTTTCCCTTCCAGCTTCTCACACTCTTCCCGGGTCCCCTCCTCTGTCCCCGCACTCCCCCCACACCCGCCCTGACCCCCTCTGATTCCCAGGCAGAGAACGGGGTCAGGAAGAGGATGGGAGGCCTGTGTGTTTCCAGAGGCCAGGACCAGGGCCTGCCTGCTGAGCACCAGCCCAGCTCTGAAGGAAGTCCCCTGAGGCGAGGGCTGGGTCAGGCAGCCATGGCTTCCCCAACGGCCTCGAGCACACTGGTCAGCGAGTGGTGGATTCGGGGGTCCTCCTCACCCCAGCTACTCTCTGGAGTAGCTACGATGTTATTACCTGTTTCTTTTTCCTACAAGGATGGCCATGTTGATTATTGTCAAAAATGAACTGGTAATTAGGAAACAGATACCTCTCTTTGGGAGAGAGATGGAGACAAACAATGAAGGAGGGAGAGAGGGAGGGAGGAAGAGATGCTGCAGACACATTGAAGGGTGTGATGTCCCGGGCTGGACAGAGCACAAGGCCCATGAGAGACAGAGACAGACATTTGTTGGCAGATCTGGGAGCCAGCGGAGACATCAGGATGGTGTTACTGGCTGAACTGTGTTCTTCCAAAATGACAGTGTTGAAGCCCTAACCCCCAGTGTGCTTATATTTGAAGAAGGGGCCTTTGGGGAGGTAATTCGGGTTAAAGGAGGCTGCAGGTGGGGCCCTAATCAGGTAAGACTGAGCCCTTGTGACAGCAGAAGAAAGAGGCCCAGTAAGGACTCTGTGAGAAGCTGGCCTGCTGCAGGACAGAAAGAGCTGTCTTCAGACACCAACCTACTGCACCTTGATTTTGGACTCGTAGCCCCCAGGGCTGTGAGAATACATTTCTGTGTGCCTGCGGTGCAGCCGGTGGGGTTCAGGCGAGGCAGCCGGAGCTGACCCATGCAGGTGACTTGGGGAGGAGGCAGGAAGCAGGTAAGATGAGAGGTTGGTTGGGCAGCAGTACAAGGCTCAAAGCAGGAGAGTCTGGGCTCTTGATCAACAGGACAGTCAAGCCCTGATGTGCGGCTCTGCCTGGCTCTGCCTGGCTCTTCCCCGCTCCCCAAGCCCTGGCAGATCAGAACCCACGGACACTCACTCAGCACAGGTAGCTGGAATTTTGGGCTCTGTTTGCAGACATCGGAAGACCATTTGCAGGCCTTGCACCAGTAATTCGATGCGTCTCTGCCCCTCGTGGTGATGGTCGAGATTTTCAGGAAGTTTTCCAAGCCCCAATGCAGCATGTGATTGTCTCTGAAGAAGTGGAACCAGAGCTTGACGTGCGACCTCTGTGGAGGGAGCTGGGTCTCACAGGTCAGGGCCACTGACTTTCCAGAGACGGTCCAGGAGGAGCTGTCTGTCAGCCTGGGACGTGGAAACAGCTCTAGAGAAGGATCGCAACAGTTCCCCAAGAGCAGTGAGGCCTGGGGCCACTCCACAGAGAAACCACCATCGGCGGCGGCGGCAGCAGCAGGAAGTGAAAAGTAGGCAGAGGTGGATGCCATTTTCCGTCCCCAACACCCTTCAGCCCTAAGCTCTCTTGCACCTTTCTCTGATTCTTGCCGGAGCGAGCCCTGGGCCATAGGGGCATCCCAGCCCACGCTTCTCACTGTCTACCACCTCAGGGACCTTCCTTTCAACAAACCCATCTCACAAACAGTGAAGGCTTTACCTTGGACTTGGATATGGACTGAGTTTGAAGTGTAAGAACTGTCGTTCTTAACCCCAGAACAGTGGTAGTCTCCATTATGTTTGAGTCCCGCCTGTTTAATGTGGAAGTCAGAGCTGTCGTCGGACGTGGTCAGGACCTCGCCACGCCTGTAGAACGTTATGGTTTTCAGGGCTAGTTCTGTGTTTGCTCGGCATCTCAGAACCACAGAGTCGCCTTCGAACACGGAAGGGGGCCCCTGCAGGATCAGGTTCGCTGCAAGACAATGCAAGCCTCGTCAATCGGCCCCTTCTTTTTGTTAGTCTTCCAAACTAGGATTAGGATGGGGGGAAAGAATGTATAAAATCATTATAATCCCGTGTTCTTCTGATTTTAGAGTGAACATGTATTCCTTAGAAGACTTGGAAAGCGGAAGTGTAGATTCAAATCCCTTCTTGTGCTGCTGCCCAGATGTGGGCGGCACGTTCCATGTGTGCATCCATGAGAATCTTGCTCTTTCACCTACTCTGCTACAAACCCTACTTTGGGTCGTCAGTCTCACTACCAAATCCAACTTCTAATGATCGCAAAGTTTCCCTTCAGTGCGATGCCATGTAATTAATGAGTTTTCTTTTCTTGACCATTCAGCATCCATAGTTTGGGGGGAATGTGTCTATGGTTCCAGTAGATAAATTATTTTTTTTATAATTTTTTTAATGTTTATTTATTTTTTAGAGACAGAGACAGCATGAGTAGGGGAGGGGCAGAGAGAGAGGGGGACACACAGAATCAGAAGCAGGCTCCAGATTCTGAGCTGTCAGCACAGAGCCCGACGTGGGGCTCGAACCCACGAACTACGAGATTATGACCTCAACTGAGGTCAGCCACTTAACCACTTGAGCCACGCAGCCGCCCCTCCAGTAGGTATGTTCTTAAGAGGGGAGTTGCCAGCTTAGGGAGGTCAAGCATCTTATTTTCTCCTTGTTACTACATCGCTTCCTTGTTCATGAAATCAGAGAGAATCATAACCTACTTCGAATTCAAAACCTGTGAGACCCAGGTTATTACTCTTTCTGGGGTGCCTGGGGGCCCAGTCAGTTAAGCGTCTGACTCTTGATCTCATTCGGGTCATGATCTCACAGTTGGTGAAATCGGGCCCTGTGCTGCCAGCACAGAGTCTGCTTGTGATTCTCTGTGTTCTTTTTAACTAAGAAGGAAATGACATCAAAATAAGTCAGAATTTCTTTACGTAAAAAACTGGTGGCCTTAGGACACAGAAAAAAAGGGAACTGTTTTGTCTTTCTCTCTTGCTCTCTGTGTATACTACATCCTTGCACAATGTTGGGGTGGGGCCCTGGCCCTCCACACAGTGGAAAATCTGAGTATTCTGTATTTCGTTACATTAACTAACATGTATTTTGTATGTTCTCTGCATTAGAGACTGTATTGTTATAACAAAGTAGACTGAAGAGTAATGTTATTAAATAAAATCATAAGGAAGAAAAATACATTAAGTACAGTCGTGTCGTAAAAGAATCTGCATGGAAGTGGACTCGTGCGGTTCAACCCCATGGCATTCATGAGTCCGCTGTACCTCTATCTGTCTGCCTGTCCATCTGAAAAATCCTCATGCCGCTTATTATTCCAAATAAATTTTATAAGTTTGAAACTACACATACGGGACTCCTGGGTGGCTCGGTCGGCTCGGGTCATCATCTCATGGTTCCTGAGTTCGGTCTCTGCACCGGGCTCTGTGCTGGCAGCTCAGAGCCTGGAGCCTGCTTCAGAGTCTGTGTCTCCCTCTCTCTCTCTCCCCCTCCCCTGCTCACACTCTGTCTCTCTCAAATATAAAAAATAAAACATTAAGAAAATAAAGGATACAGAGATTCAGAAACGATTCAAACCAATTGCTTCTCCAATTTTCTTTGTCTGGAGCAACAAATCTCTGGGTCTTATCTGTGTGGATTATGATTCAGTAAATAGAGGGCAGGTTCTGGGTAACTATGGTTTCTAAAGTTTTTATTTTCTTCACTTTTTTTCTCACCTGAAGAAAAGGTCAGGCTCACGTAGTCACTCAGGAGCGAGTCCTGGGTCTGGCATCTATACTGTCCAGAGGCATGGGCCTGCAGGGTGTTTCCCAGGGTTTCATCTAGTTTAACATCCTGGCGATACCAGAGGAAGTGCCGTCTTTTCTCTGGTGCGAGGAAGTGAGACACATTGCAGGTCAGAGTCACCGTCTCTCCTATGAAGACGACGGTCCAAGGAGGATGGAGGGAAATCACAGGTTTGGACGCAGCTTCTGAGGAAGAAAGAGACAGAGCCTGAGATGGAGACGGAGATGGAGGCGGTCCCCACTGCAGTCATCCACGTGGGACAGACCCGAGGACCCGGCCTGGGGGATCCCCGGGAAAGGGCCCCGGGGAGGTCAGAGGTCAGTGATTGCTGCCATACTGTTTGTGGCCAGGAGCCCCCACGGAATGGCAATGAGAAGAATGATTTCAAGCAGACAGCGTAAGCGATGGGCCTCACCGCCAAATGTCAGTGGGAGAAGTGGCCAGCTGGCTTGTTACGGGTCCAGAGAAGGCCGCCCCCGCCCTCTACCCCATCACGTTCACCAATTCATCAGGACCGCCCAGGGAGCTGTGCGCCTCACCAGTTTGCCCTTTTTCTAATGGGCTAAATCATATTTTCTGAAGGTTTTGGGACTGAATAAAGCTTGAGAGATTAACTTGTCGAACACCTTCATCTCAGGGACAATGATTCAGACAGCCAGAAACTCTTGTCCTAGCTAATTGTTGCAGAGCCAGGAACGGACAGGTCATGTGCTGGAATCCGGGAGTGAGCCAGACAAGGATGAAGTCCCGGGGGAGCTGATTTCGGGCGAGGAGACAGGCTGCAGATCTTCGTGGATCCACAGATATTCAGGACATTCTCTGACCCTGACAATGGTGATAAGACTCAGAACTAAGAAAATGTGTGATACAGAGAATATTTCTTCTCCCCCAGCCCGTTTTTTTTTTTTTTTTGTCGTGCATTTCTTCCTTTTGGGGGCCAGTTGTTGGCTGTTCTTCTGTTCCGCACACATTTCCTGGAGGATTTTACTTCTAAGTGTGTAGATGCCAACATTCCTGCTGGCGTCCTCACGGCGCTGTGTTTTCAGGGAAGTTTTTCTAGACTGCAGATTGGAGGAAACCTCACCCCCAAGCCCTGCACGTTTGCCATGGAGTTGGGAACGTCCTGCGCAGTCAAATGGGGTCCGTCTGCAATGAGGTTAAGTTCAGGGTCCACCAAAGGCCAGGAGCTGCTCGTGCGTTTCTTAGTTCTTCCAGGGAGAGGCAGAGGGTAGCCACCTGGCCATGCTGGCCATTGGGCGAAGCTGACAGACCACAGGACACTTCCGCATCCTTCAGGCCTCAGCAAGAAGAGGAGACCTTAGAGCTCCTCTATTTTTTAAGGAGACACTCTTACCCAGGGACACTGGAGAGCAAAAGAAAGGAGAACTCACCAGATTGTGCACTGACAGGCGCTGCAAAAAAAACCAAATAAATTAGCCGGAGAGGAACACAGAACAAGAGTTCTTTGGTTTTTCAAAAGTAATGCCTGTTGTTTTCTATCCATTTCTTATTACTCTAAATAGAAATTCATTTAAAAAACTTCATAGACATTTGTCAAATGTCTCTCCTCATTCTGCTTGGACCTCCAAGAGGAACAAGGAAATGGTACCTGCTGGCAAGAAGTTGATGTCAGGGGGAGGCAGAAGCGTGAAGCAAAATAATATAGTACAGAATGTAAGTGCAATGGTAGAAATACACACGGGGCATCGTGAGGGCGGAAGGACCACCTATGCCAGTGTGTGGGGTGCACGAGTGGGTGGTGAGGGGGATGGGTTGTGACAGGTACCTGAGAGAGTGATTCTTGAGAAAACTGAATGAAAACGTAGGAGTCAGCCAGGCAAAGGTGTCTGTACCTGGCAAGAGATGATGGGGAAGGCAATAAAAGCAGAAAGGGCACAGAAGTGAAGGAATATAGCACAGGTGTTCAGGGGTTGAGATGGAGTTCTGGAAGGAAGGGAGTGAGGAGGATTCAGGTTGGAGAGGCAGGCAGGATTCAGACACGGGTGATAAGTAGCTGTGATTTATTCTAAAAGCTACAGTGTTACAATTATAAATGGAGCCATGAAAAGGCTTCAAGTAGGAGAATGACAGGGTTAGAATTTGTAACTTAGATGTGGCATTACGACAGTGGGCAGATGTCAGTGAGACCAGATGTGAAGCAGAGAGGCTGGATAGAAGACAGGGCACGAGATGATGATGTTTAATTTTCTTCAGAGTGTTTATCCAAAATTATTTGCTTGTTTGCTTTCCCTTCTCTAGAATATAAGTTCTGTAGCAGTGGGACTTCTTATGTACATTATATGCCGCCCCCCAGACCTATAACAGTGTGTGGCATTTAAGGGACATCCCATAAATGCTGAATATTTATTTATTGGATAATGAATTGAGGAACTAGGTCAATGAATGGAGATAGGATGTACAGGTTTGAAAAATGGGCAACAGGACGACAGACAAGGCAGAGTTGACAAGTTTATAAACTGCTTAGACATTCCAGGTGAGGGATAGTTAGTTTATGCAACAGCAAGTTTTAGGCTGTTTTCTTTTCTTACTTTTTTTTTTAAATAGTTTATTGTCAAATTGGTTTCCATATAACACCCAGTATGTGGTGTATATATATATACAATGGAGTACTATATGGCAATGAGAAGAATGAAATATGGCCATTTGCAGGAAAGTGGATGGACCTTGAGGGTGTCATGCAACAGCAAGTTTTAAATGCCAACTACGTGCCAGGGACTGGATGAGAGGGACAAAGGAGACCCAGCAGTGAGCAAGAGAGATACTGTCCCTCTCTACATGAGGCTGATGGAGAGAAGTAATCCAGACCTATGTATTTTGTAAAGAACAATGGGTTATTTTCCAATGCCCAGATGTCTTGGTCACCATGCATTTTGCATTGTGTTAAATGTAGCTAAAATTTTTCTGAGTATATTCTATGTGGTAGATGTAAATTATTATAGGTAATCTTGTCAGTATCCCTATGAAGTAAGTTCTATGATTCTCCCGGTTTAAGTAGCGAGTAGGCAACAGAATGGAGTTTTGGGCAATTTGTCTGAACACATCCTATTTGACTGCAAACCTTGTGCTCCAGGCCATTACCCTGTCCTATCTCTATATGTTGGCACAACACTGGGATGTGCTTCCTGTTTCTGGAGTGTTTCTGGAGCTTCCAACTATGAGATCCTTTCTCTGACATTGGGCCCCACCGCACCTCTGCCTCCTCTAGCTCCTGCTCTCCCTCTGTCTCCTGAAGTCATCACCAGTTCCTCGGCATACAGAGTATTGTCTGCTTGCACCACCATTGGTAATTTGGACGTTTATTTAACTGGGAACTTGTTAGGTGGATGTGTCTTGTACACTGGATTTGCTGGAAGCCATTTATTTATTTAAGGTTTATTTATTTATTTTGAGAGTGCATGATAGGGAGAAGGGAGGAAGAAGAGAGAGAGAGAGAGAGAGAGAGAGAGAGAGAGAGAGAGAGAGAGAATCCCAAGCAGACTTTGCACTGTCATCATGGAGCCTGACATAGGGCTTGAGCTCCTAAACCATGAGGTCATGACCTGAGCTGAAATCCAGAGTCAGATGCTTAACCGACTGAGCCAGCCAGGGACGCCCTGGAGGCCCTTCTATATCACCAGCTTTCTGAGCACAGAAATGCCACCTCCCATGCTTTCCCATCATTCTCAGCACCTGGGATGGTGCTGTGCGTAAGCATTACTAACATTTTTGTTAAATGAATAAATATTTTATTCTAATATTTTCAGTGTTGGTAAAAACCCATTTATATGTGTGAATTGATAGAGACCGAAACACACCCGCATATGCAATTAGATGTCATGTACTAGAAATGACATGAGTTAGATGATGG
The DNA here is from genome assembly GCF_006229205.1 of Suricata suricatta. Classification (NCBI taxonomy): domain Eukaryota; kingdom Metazoa; phylum Chordata; class Mammalia; order Carnivora; family Herpestidae; genus Suricata; species Suricata suricatta. The sequence goes on along the minus strand of NC_043702.1, from coordinate 173,072,608 downwards.
AATAGCAGGCCGCCAACCTGTGTCTCCCACAGAAATCTTTGGCAGCCATCTATAGATGCCTGAGTAGGAGATTGCACAGTCCCATTGGGGCCCAAGACCAAGGAGGGTCGCTTTGAAAAGGCAGGTGCATGCCTTGGTAGAAAACACACTGACTGTGAGCCCACCTGCAGACCTAGAGCTGCCTCGTCTTTCTGTGGACTCGAATCTAGTCTCATTTGCTCATGGTCTTGCCTCTAGATCCTACTGTCAAGAGACTCAAGAGGAACCATCCCCTTCTTTGCCCTGGTAGCCTGACTCACTGATCTCAGACCCAGCTGTTGTTGCTGAAGTAGTTTTGTGACTCCAGCTCCACTGCCATTCTATTGCAGTCTAGGGGCAGTCTTGGTCATCTAGGAATAAATCTAACAATTCAGTGGGAGAATACTCAAGGACCCAGCAGAATGCAGATCCATTCATGCCCTTGGTAATGGGCTTGCCAACTGTGAACCCAACTGTAGACCCTGCAACAGCCATGAGACCCAGGCCCAGCTCTGTTCAACCATGACCTTGGAGACCGCCTCCTAAGTCCAGGGAAGCAGCAGAAGGTATTTACCTGCCAAAGCCAGTCTGTGAAAGTATCAGCTCTTCTAAGTAGACAGACACCAATGAGAGTTACACAGATCATGAAAAGTCAGGCAAATATGACAGCATCAATGGAAACTAATAAAGCTCCAGCAACTAACCCTAAAGAAAAGGAGATCTATGAACTACCTGACACAGAAGTGAAAATAATAGTCTTAAGGAAGCTCAGTGAGCTCTAAGAGGACATAACTAAATGAAATCAGGAAAACAATACATAAACAAAATGAAAAGTTTAACAAATAAATAGAAAACATGAACAGAATCAAACAGAAGTCTTGGCACAAAAAATACAATGACTGAACCAAAAATTCAACAGAGACCTGCAACAGCATAATTGATCATTCAGGAGAAAGGATGAGCAAACCTGAAGACCGGCCATTTGAAATGACCCAGTTAGAAGAAAAAGAAAAAATGAAAGAGAGTGAGAAAACCTTGTTTGACCTATGGGAAACAATCAGTGAACCCATATACGTATTAGTGAAGTCCTGGAAGGAGCTGAGAATAAGAACAGAAAGATTATTTAAAGAAATAATGACAGAAAACGTCCCAAATCTGGGGAGGAAAATCTTTATCCAGATTCATGATTCACATATAACCCCAAATAGGCTGAACTTCAAAAGGTCTAAACCAAGGCACATTATACTCGAATTCTCAAAGTCAAAGACAAGGAGAATTTTGAAATCAGTAAGAGAAAAACGATTCCTCAAGGAGTCTCATACAAAGAAACTCCCATAAGATTTAGAGTGGATTTCTTGAGCAATATTGTAGGCCAGAGTGGAGTCATATATTCAAAACACTGAAAGAATAAAAAAAGAGCTCTGCCAGTCAAAATACTATACCCAGCAAAATGAAGGAGAGGTAAAGACTTTTCAAGACAGGGGTTCCTGGCTGGCTCAGCTGGTTGAGCATCCGACTTCAGCTCAGGTCATGATCTGGCGGTTTGTAAGTTTGAGCCCCGCGCTGGACTCTGTACTGAGAGCTCAGAGCCTGCTTGGGATTCTCGGTCTCCCTTTCTCTCTTTTCTCCTCCCCTGCTTGAGCTCTTTCTCTTTCTCAAAAAAAAATGTTAAAAAAAAAAAGGCTTTTTGAGACAAACAAAAAGCTGGGGGCATTAGCTTCAACCAGACCTGCTTCATAAGAAAAGCAAAAGAGTTCCTCAGGGGCACAAAAGCCAGGACGCTAATTAGGAGCATGGAACCGCACAGAAGTATAAAAGTTCCTGGTGAAGGTAAATGTATAGTCCGATTCAGAATCTTCTAAATACCTCAGTCCATTCAGTCTGCTATGACAAAAATCCCATGTGGGTGGCTTACAAATGAGAAATGTCTTTCTCACAGTTCTGGAGGCTGGAAAGTCCAATGTTAAGCACCAGCCGATTCATCTCTGGTGAGGGCGTGCTTCGTCATTGACACCCATTTCCCCTGTTACAGCAGAAGGGTGAGAGAGCTCTCTCTCTCTCTGGCCTCTTTTATAAGGGTACTAATCTCATTGCCCCACAGAGTCCTAAAGACTTAATCACCTCCCAAGGCCTCACCATCTCCTAATACTACCGCCTGACAGGTCAGAATTGTAACATGTGAATATTTGGGGGCACATATATTCAGACGATAGCATACTGTGTGGTGATATATAATCACTTTTAACTGTAGTGTAAGTTAAAAAAGACAAAAGTATTAAAAATAACAATAGCTACAATCATTTCTGACTGTGTACAGAATATAAAAATAAGGAGATTGCGACATTAATGACTAAATGTGGGGAGGGAGAAGAAAAAGTGTAGAGTTTTTATATGTGATAGAAATAAATTTCTTAGTTATTTATACAAGCCTCATGGAAATCACACACACACATACACACACACACACACACACACAACTATAGTAGATCCACGAAAGATATAAAAGAAGTTAAAGCATAGCACTATGAAAAATCATCAAATCGCAAAAGAAGACAATAGGAGAGGAAGAGAAAAAAAAAGAAACTAAAAAATAGTCAGAAAACAGTGAACAAAATGGCAATAATAAGTCCTTACCTATCAGTAACTGCTTTTGATGTAAAGGGATTTAACTTTACAATAGCTGAATGAATAAAAAAAATACCCAACTATATGTGCCTGCAAGAGATTCATTTTACATTGAAGGGTACACATAAGCTCAAAGTAAAAAGATGGAAAATATATTCCATGCAAATGGTCACCGAAAAAGAACAGGAATGACTCTACTTTTATCAGACAAAATAGATTTTAAGTCAAAATTGTAACAAGATCAAGGGAGACTACTGAATACTGAAAACGAACCATGGACTAAAGGGGGAGGGGGAGGGAGGAAGGGGGGTGATGGTCATGGTGGGGGGCACTTGTGGGGAGAAGCACTGGGTGTTATATGGAAACCAATTTGACAATAAACTATTAAAAAATTATAACAAGAGACAGAAAGTTACTATACAATGAAAGAGTGGAATTCCTCAGGAGGTATTCAGTCATAAATATACATGCACCCCATACAAAAGCACCTAAATATATAAGACAAATAACAGAACTGAAATAAGAAACAGGTAACAATACAATGGTAGTGGGGGCTTTAATACCTCATTTTCAACAATGTGTAGATCATTCAGACAGAAAATAAGGAAATGGCAGACTTGTATGATATCCTAGACCAAAGAGTCTCTACATCTAATATATACACCTGATATGGGATATAGCGAAGCAGGTCTAAGAGAGAAGTTCATAGTGATAAATGCCTACATTAAGAAAGAGATAAAGCTGTCAAATTAAAAAAAAACCTTTAAGTTTACACCTCAAGAAGCCAAAGTTGGCAGAAGAAAGTAAATAATAAAAATTAGAGAAGAAATAAATAGAAGATAAAAAAAAACAATAGAAAAGAACAACAAAACCAAGAGCTATGTTTTAAAATGATAAACTAAATTGACAAACCTTTAAGTAAACTAGGGAAAAAAGAGAGAAGACTCAACTAAAATCAGAAATGAGAGGAGGCATTGCAACGGATGCCACAGAAATATTAAAAAAGACTACTATGAACAGAAGTCACCAACAAATTGAATAACTTAGAAGAAATCAATAAAGTTCTAGACACATGCAACCTACCGAGACTTGATGGATCATGAAGAAATAGAAAATCTGAGCAGACTGCTAACAAGATTTAATTGTTAATTAAAATCCCCCCAACAAAGAAATCAGATGACTTCACTGGTGAGTTCTACTAAACATTTAATGAGTGAACTCCAAACCATTTCAAAGTCTTCCAAAAAAAAAATGGAGAGGAGAGAACATACTTGCAAACACACTTTATGAGATCAGCCAAACAAGCACTCTGCAAGAAAACAGTATTACAGGCCACTATTTCTGATACATAGAGATTTAAAACAACCCTAAAACGGGATGCTAGCAAACAGATTTCAACAGTATATTAAAAGAATTATGTGAGATTTACTCCTGGGATGACCCAACGTGTGCAAGGCAATAAATGTGATATACTACGTTAACTGAATGAATGATAAAAGTCTTCAGATCATCTAAGGGCACCTGGGCAGCTCAGTCGGTTATACATGAGTTTGGCTCAAGTCATGATTTCACAGTTTGAGAGTTCAAGCCCTGCGTCCGTCTCTGTGCTGACAGCTCAGAGCCTGGAACTTGCTTCAGATTCTGTGCCTCCCTCTCTCTCTGCCCCTCCCCCACTCCCATTCTGTCTGTCTCTGTCTCTCAAAAATAAACATTAAAAAAATTTTTTTAATAATAGGATCATCTCAATAGATGTATAAAAAAATTTCACAAAAATTCAAGAGGCTTTCATTGTAAAAAAAAAAACTCTCAACAATATGTCTATGAGCAAAGTATCTCATCATAATAAAAGCCGTATGTGAGGAACACAGCTAACACAGTTAATGGTAAAAAGCTAAAAGCTTTTCCTTTCAGACCAGGAAAAAGTTAAGAGTGCTCATTCCTGCCACTTCTATTCAACATGGTCCTGGAAGTCCTAGCCAGAATCATCAGGCAAGAAAAGGAAATAGAATATATCCAAATTAGAAAATAAGAAGTAAAATTGTCTCTGTTTGCAGATGGTATTATCTTATCTTTGGAAAACCCTCAAGACTCCACCAAAAAGCTGTTAGAACTGATAAAACAATTCAGTACGGTTGCGAGACATGCAGTCAATGTACAGAAACAAGTTGCATTTTCATATGCTAGCAATAAAGAAAAGAGGAAAACAACCCCACTTACACGAGCATCAACAAGAATAAAATATTTAGGGATAAATTTAACCAAGGAAATGAAAAATCTCTGTACTGAAAACTACAAAACAGTGAAAGAAATGAAAGAAAACACAAATAAATATAAAGCCATCCTGTGTTTATGGCTTGGGACAATTAATATACTAAAACATCCACATTATCGAAGCAATCTACAGACTCGATGCAATCCCTCTCAAAATTCCAATGGCATTCTTCACAGAAATAGAAAGAAGAATCTTAAAATTCATACGGAGCCACAAAAGACACTGAGAGTCAAAGGAATTCTGAACAAAAACAAGACTGGAGACATCATCATTCTTGACTTAAACCATTTTACAAAGATATAGTCATCCCAAACTGGCACACTTAGAGCAATGAAACAGAACTGAGGACTCAGAAAGAAATCCACACGTTTACAGTTGACTGGCCTTCAACAAGAGTGCTAAGAACACACAGTGGGGAAAGAATAGTCTTTTTTGTATAATGTGCTGTTTTTATTTGTACAAAACTAAACTCATAGTATACTAATGACTTACATATAAGACCCCAAACTGTGCAATTGCTGGAAGAAAACAGAGGTAGAAAGCTTGGCATTGGTCTGGGACATGATTTTTTGGATATGACCCCAAGAACACAGGGAACAAAAACAAAATAGACAAACAGGATTGCATCAAAATAAAAGGCTTTTGCACAGAAAAGGAAGCCATCAACCATTGAAGGGGTAACTATCAGAATGGGAGAAGATACTTGTAAGCCGTGCATCTGATAAGGAGTTAACATCTACGATGCACAAGGAACTCTAACAAATCAGCGACAAGAAAACAAACAGCCTCACGGAAAACCAGGCAAAGACCTGAAGTGATCTTCTCAATGGCCAGTAAGTACATGAAAGTTGCTCTACATCTCTCATCACCAGGGAAATGCAAATCAAAACCACAATGAGATGTCACATCACACCTGTCAGAGTGATCATTATCATAAAGACAAAAAATAACAAGCATTGGTAGGGAAGTGGAGAAAAGCAAACCCTTGTGCAATGTTGATGAGAATTCACTTGGTTGAGGCATTATGCAAAACAGTATGGAGGTCCCTTAAACAACTAAAAATAAAACTATCGTACGATCAGGCAATCCCATTTCGCCAAAGGAAATGATATGAGTATCTTTTTAAATCTTTTTTCGTAAGTTTGTTTATTTCATGAAAGAAAGAAAGAGAGGGTGGGGGAGGGACAGAGAGAGAGGGTGCTTAACCTACTGAGACACCAGGTACCTCAAAAATGATACCACTGTCTTGAAGAGACACCTGTATTCATTCCCACATTCACTGCTACATTTTTTACAATAGACAGGGTATGGAAACAATCCAAATGTCTACCCACCAATGAATAGATAAAGGAAATAAGACATATATGTATATATACGATGGAGTATAATGCAGCCTCAAAAAAGAAGGAAATCTTGCCATTGTACAACATGGATGGATCTGGAGGACACTATGCTAAGTGACATAAGCCAGACGCAGAAAGATGAAAGCTCTATGACCTTGCTTTTATGTGGAATCCACAAAAGTTGAACTCACAGAAGCAGAGAATAAAATGGTATTTCCCAGCTGGTGGGGGAACTGGGGAGATGTCGATCCACAGAAACAGACTTCCGTTTACGAGGTAAATAAATCCTGGAGATCTAATGCGCACCATGGCAACCATAGTTAGTAATAACATACACTTGAACTTTGCAGGGAGAGTGGACCCTGACAGTGAGTTCTTACCACACACTCACACAAAAGGTGAAGTGAAAAGAGAGAAATGGTAATTAGCTCAGCTGTGGTAATTATTTTAATAACATATGGATTGATATCAGCTCTGGCGCCTTAAACATGCACAGTTTTTATTTGCCAATTATACTTCAGTAAGCCCCAGGGGAAAGAATGTCTTGTGCCCCAGGTTTCCCCGGAGCCGAACTGCCTTCCCTCCGGGTCCCTGCAGTCCCTGTCCCCTGTGATCTTTGTCCTCCTGTCACTGCTGGGGGTTGCTGTGGTGTCAGGGAAGGAGACCTCTTTTGTGTTAAAAAACCATGCTCTCCTGTGCCCAGGACCAGGGTCTGGGCTGGTCATACAAGCAATAGATGGATCTCCTTTGCAGAGAAAAAAGGAAGGTCTTTTCTGAATAAGGCAATAGGAACAAGCAATATGTTTTATGGACTTGATGGAGTGAGATTTATTGCAGAAAAACAACGAAGTGCCCCTTCACCATGTGGTCACGGGTTTCCTTCTCTGTCAGGGTGAAGGGGTCCCAGCTCCCTCCACTCCTTTAGACTCACGGGAGCAGCCCAGAGCTGGGTGGTGGGTCCCGAGAACACAGCCTCCCCTCGCAGGAGAGAACGTCCAAGCCCCATGGCAGGGCCAGCCCTAGGTGGGGAGAGCGGCTGTTCCCCTCCCTCCCGGGGCCCGTGCTGGGCGCTGTACTCACCCAGGACCAGCACCGACACCCACAGCAGCATGGAGGCCTGGCCCGCCCTGCTCAGAGGCCAGACGAGGGCTTTTCTCAGGAGCAACGGGGCTGGTTCTGACCTCCGAGCAGCACAACTCCGAAGCAGCCCCCAGGAGCTCATCTGAGAACGTTCTTTTCCGAAGAGCAGGACGTGCTAGTGAATTAGAAAAAAGGAAGTGGTAGTAGCCTTCTTTAACTACGAATAAAAATGTCCTGCCTTATGACCGGAGTGAGAAAATAAACCCTAGGCTTAAACACACACACACACACACACACCCGTGAGCCCACATTTCGAGTGCTGGGAAATTACCTTAAGGAAAGTCTGTGCAGATTGTCCAAGAGAATGGTTCCAGCAGTGTCATTCATAATTGCCCAACACTGAAAGCACATGAAGGATCATGAGGGCGGGCTGTTGATGAAGACTTTCTACATCTCTTCAACGGTATGTGAAGCAGCCATGACGGACGAGATGGACCCGCACGGAGAGGCGGGCAGCACCCTGGTGAGCGGGAAGAGAGAAGCAGCCGCTTGTCCCAGGCGGGCGGACACGAGAAATAGGACGTGTGTACGAACTGACACAAATATACTTTTTTTTTCCTGGAAAGTATACCTAAAATAGTAGTTACATTTATAAGACCTGTGGATGGAAAGGAAATTTTTTGTTCTATGCCTTTCTTTACTGTTTTATTTTTTTAAATGTTTACTTATTTTGAGAGAGAGAGAGAGAGAGAGAGAGAGAGAGAAGTGAGAGCGAGCACAAATGGGGGAGGAACAGAAAGATGGAGAGAGAGGATCCCAAGCAGGCTCTGCTCTGTCAGCACAGAACCCACCGTGGGGCTCGATCCCATGAACCATGAGATCATGACCTGAGCCAAAATCAAGAGTCAGACCCCTAACAGACTGAGCCACCCAGGTGCCTGTATACTGTTTGCTTTTTAAACAATTACTAGATTAGTGATTACGATTACGAACAATTACTATGTTAGTGTATTGCTTTGATAATTTTTAAAGTCAAGTCTCCATCCTGGCATACTGGGCGACAAAGATCCGTAGGACATTAGTAACATGAGGAATGCCACTTTCTTCCTTTCAAATAATGTTTCTCACCTTTTTTACCTCCCGGGCCCACACCTCCGTCCTCCCAAGGGGACATTTAATTTCACGTGGACAAATGCATGTGACCTTACATACAGGATGCTACCGCTGACCTGCGGTGCTGGGAGACAGGAGAAGCGTCTTAGGGCAAATAGAGATTAATCCGCGTCAGCCCAGCGGGACCTCGCGGCCAGCCAGGAGCCTTCCTGTGGATTTGGATGCAAACAGCACCTCTGTGTACACTCTGGGACAGGTGTCCGGTGCGCGCATGCACACACACTTCTACTGGGTGCGCCCCTGGGAGTGGAGTCGCAGCTCCTAAGCCTTGCGTGCGTTCTTAGAAGGTACCGGTAAATTGTCTTCCAAAGTGGTGCTAATGCACACTCCATCGACTTGTGAGTGCGAGTTCTTGCCCCTCTAAATTCTGGTTTTGGTATTATATGCAGTCTTGTAAATTTTAGTCCTTCTGCGGGGATGATGTCAGTGTGGTTTCACTGGCATGTCCCTGGTGAATTGGTGTGTCTCTGGTGAATTTTGCAATTGAGCACCTTTCATATTTAATTGGCGGTTTGGGCTCTATTTTTTGTGTGAAACCTCTTTTCCGATCCTTTTCCCTTTTTCTAATGTTTCTATCTTTCTCATTCTGTTTTGTGGGGCTTTGAGAGCTGGGTATGACTCCTTCTCCAGATAATATGCTGCGAATGCCTTCCCCTGTCTGTGGCTTGCCTCTTCGCTCTGACAGAGCCTCTGACGGATCACTGCTGTGACTCTGACGGTCGGTCCATTTACCAGTCTTTTCCTTTATAATCAGAGCATTTTCTGTCCCTTCCAGGAAATTTTGTCTGCTCCAACCTCTTGAAACTATTCTCTTAAGTTATTTTCTAGAAGCTGTATTTATTTTACTTTTACTGTGTATCTATAGTACCATTAGAATTGACTTCTACGTATAAGTAAGGATTTATATTCACTTACAGATGGCCACTTTGCCTGTTATCATATTTATTGAAAATCCAAGCTTTCTGCACACCACGCAATTTCACCTCTGCTGTAAAACAAGCATGCATGCGGGTCTGCTTCTGGAAAACTCTGTTCTCGTCCATTTAACCACAATGTCCTAATTATTGCCATTTTCTTTTTAATTTGAGAGAGAGAGAGAGCACATGCAGGCGTGCACAGGAATGGGGGGGAAGGGCAGAGGGAGAGAGAGAATCTCAAGTACGCTCCTCGATCAGGGCAGAGCCTGACATGGGGCTTGATCCCATGACCTGGAATCACGACCTGAGCTGAAGCGGGATGCTCAACCAACGGAGCCACCCAGGTGCCCTATGTCTCTGTATGTTTCTAACCTGAGAACCCATTGGAGGGGGCCCGTCTACCTTTGGACCTGATGTAGATGATTGAATCTGATGTGATAACAGTATCCTGTGATTGGATGAGGCGTTTCGGGGGGGCGGTCTCTGGAGGCGGTGTGCTTATGTTTTGCGGAAGAAGGATGGAAATATTTGTGGCTAGAGTGCGGACTGCCTCCTAAGAAACAATTTTTGCATCTGTACGTGCATTCTCCTCTTCCCATCAAAGTTCATTGTATATCCTTTATGCCTGAATCTAGCTGACCAGTAGAACATGGCAGACGTAAAGCTGGACACATTTGGGGCTGGCCCTTCAGAGGCCTGGCAGTGTTTGTTTTTGTGATCTTGGAGCCCTGAACTACCGTGTTCGAAGTCTGACCACCCTACTGGACGGTCCCATCAGGGGGAGCTGCTCCAGCCTCCCAGACCAGGCACCAGATATGCGAATTAAGCCACTGTAATGCGTGTTCCCACCCGGCTGCACTCCTAGGTGAATGCCATGACTTGAGGGACCCTAGCTGACCCAGGTGCAGGGACAACCCACAGAATCACTGGCGTTTGAAGCCACGAGGTTTCGGGGTGGTTTTCTATGCAGCAAATAGGCAACTGAGATTGGCTGATACAGTATCTTCCTTAGAAATGCTATTGCAATCATTAAGTCGTAATTCATTTATCCCTAATACTTCCTTTGTCTTCAAGTTTATTTTTCTGATGAGATCACACTTGTTATTCACTTCATTCATATCTGCATGCCTCCTTACTAATTTTAGTCTGCCTCAGCTTCCGCATTTCATGAATGCATGTTTTAATTTTACCCATTCTTTCCAGTTCTTATGTTTTGTTTCTCTTGGCCATTATTCAGAGAGTGCAGGGACAAAGTCGTGAAGGCTGCGTCATCTTCCCCCTTTGGGGTTTCTTGGTGACCGAAAGAGTGTGCTCCCGACTCATACTGGATGTGTAACTTGAGTTAAAAATTAACTTTTATGGTGCGGTGTAGGGAATACAGTTAATGATGGAAAACCTAGCTACGGAAGTATCTTGAACTGGTGGTGTTTTATAAGGTGTCCGTGGCGATGGTCTAAGTTTCTACCCTGAAACTTTATCTGCTCACACTTTCTTCTAGAACTCGGGGCAGTTTTTATTTTTACTTATATTACCTGGTATTTATTTATTTTTTATTTCAAAATACCCAGCTCTTGAATTTAGTTACAGTACTTTTTCTTGTTTTATAATTTATCAGTTTTTGCTTTTCTTAGATTTTTTGTTTTCTTCAAATTGTTAAATGAAATGTTTATCTATTTTAATGCTTTCCTGTTTGCAGTATGAGTATCCAAGGCTGTGGGGGGGGTGTGTGTGCGAGCCGTAGCCATAGTTTGTAAGTTCTAATACAGTCTTCTCACGACAGCATATTCTAGATAGCTTACAATTTCAGTTTTGATTTTGTCTTTGAAACAGGAATTTTTAGAGTTTTAAGATATTTGGCTGGTAGATTTTTCTTTTTCCCTTTCCACTGTTATTAATGACATGTTGTTCATCATTTCATTATAATCCAAGAATATGGTGTGTATATATCCTACTTCCTGGAATTTATTGAGATTTTCTGTGACTTAACATGGGCTTTTTGTGGTTAGTTTTAGGTATTCTGTGGGCCTTTTACAAGAATGTGTTCTTTATCTTCGGGACAGAGAGCTCTACAGGTGAATAACCAGCTGATTAAATCTGTTAAGTATAGCTCTTCAGGATTCTTGTGTCATAACTTACTTTGGGTTGATTTATAAATTGTAAAATTGTGTGATTTGATATATGGAAATTGATGATCAATCTTATGTTCTTCATCATTATACAGTGCCTTTCTTTTGGTCCAATTAAATGCCTTTTTTTTTTTTTTAGCTTAAATTAGATTTGTCTGAAATTAGTGTCAGGATTCTTGTTCCTGTTTGTTTGCCTGATATGCTTTTCAGCATCAATTTACTCCACCTTTTAGGCCACCTTGTTTTAGAACCATTTCTTGCATATAATATATGAAAAGACTATTGGGTTTTATTTTTAGATCCCAAACGTATCTATTGCTTTTGTGACATTTATCACCTGTGCATTCATATGACAACCATGTTGGTCTTATTTCTGACACTTAATTTCGCGTTACCAAACTTTCTCTTCTCATTGCTTTCTTTTCTTTCGATCCCTCCTCCATTTTTTCTTTTAAGGTTATATGTCTTTTATGGTTGTATTACATTGTTTACACTTCAAAGATTCTATAGTTTCCGTTTAGTTCTCTTAGCGGCTAGCTTTGCAACTGTGGTGTTCTCAAACCTCTTTTTTCTTGATCAGGCTCCATTTATTTCCTGATAAAGAAGAAAGAAATCCGCTCCCTTTGCGTCTCCCCATTTTTCCTCTCACCTCCTGATCAGTGTAATAGAATCTCCACGTTCTCTAGCGTCAGAACGTCATGCCGAGTCCCACAGCCGTAATTCTCGCGCTTGCCTGGCACTGGTGCCGTGTCTACGTGGGCTCGAGACTGACTCCTGTTCTTCTTTTGTCCCAAGGGCTCGCGGTGCCACCGTCACTGAGCTCCTGCTTGTCTTTGTCTTTATACTTAAGATACGTGGACCCCAAATCCTGGGCTAAACGTGCCTCTCTTGCAGCGTCAGCCCCTCGTCCTGGGGGGTGGCGGGCGGCCCGGGGCGGGTTCCAGACTGTTCCTCCCGCGGTCCCCGCGCCTCACCCCTCATCCCTGAGGGGAATGGTGCCGTCGGAACGCGTCTTGTCGGCAGAGGGACGCTCCCTTCTCCTCTGTCTTCAGATATTTTCCACCTTCATGTATTCTGGTGGCTCCGCCCATCCGCCGTGAATGGGGCTCTGCCGCTGTCACTCCTAGCAGCTATTTTCCCGTAATAATTGTAACCTCCTCATTCTTTCCTAGTCTAGTTTGCTTAGTTTTCTCAAATCTCCCTTTCATGACTCAGTATGTGGTAGTAGTTTCCATCCTCTTCCTGTTTCCTGATACAGCTTATTTTTCTCTTTTAAACAAATTCCTCTGATGTCATGGAGAAGACAGTAGCTGAGTCCCCCCTCTGACTTGGAGGTCTGGCTTTTCTTCTGGCGTGTTCTTTCCCAAATTGCTCCTGCGCAGCCCGCGAGCCCCACGCCAGGGACATTCCAATATAGCTTCTCTCTGGCCGGGGTCAGGCTCTTGGAGCTGAAGAACAACGTGTGAAAAGACCAGGGACGTGAGCCGGGCGCGGACGGCTTCGGGGCGTTTTTCTCTCCATCTCTGTCTTGGGGGCAAAGAGGAGTCTTCGTGGCCTGAAGTGAAGGCCTGTATTTCACGGGAGTTCTGCGAGATGGGTTTGTGGGCGTCCTCCGCAGGCGGCAGTGCGCACCCGCAGAGCCAGTACGGCCGCCGCCTCCTCCCGTGTCCACCGGCTGCTTCGTTCAGTCCTCCCATCCCAGCCCTGGGGGCCCCCGGGGGTTCTGGGTGCTTCCATGAGGGTTTTGCCACCAGCTCTTGGAGAAGCTGGGGCCCTTCCGAGAGGTGTGTGTAAGAGTCTGTGCTCACTGTTGCCTCCTTTCCTCCCGTGGTTTGGTTTCACATTTGAGTTTCACTGTGGTTAGAAGCCGTCCTTAGGGTTTGTGAGCTGGCATTGTGGCTTTTCAAAAGTTTCATTAAAGATGGAAAATTTTCATTCTCTTTGTCATTTGTGGCTGGTCTCATAAAGTGAAGCGTGGTGGACAGGCTTTTATTCCGAACTACTGAGATCCCATATGTCGGGCGCTTTACGGTACCAGAGCGTCACCCCAGGTGCAATGCACATATTACCCGGTTTAATCTATGCATCGACCCTGAGTATGTGGAGCAGCGACTACACAGGCAAAGCTCTGTCAGGCAGGCTGTATTATCCTGATTTTCTAGGTGAGGAGAACTGAGGCTCACAGGCACTAAGCACTTTAATTTCCAGGGCCTTGTGAGGCCAGAGACTCACAGTAGCCAGGACTAGAACCCACATCTGCCTGAGCATGAGCCGAACAAACTGAGGAACGAGATTCAGCAGGCACTGATACACGAGCTGGAATCCAGGTACAGCGCTGGGGCCAGACGCAGAGCCGCTTCTATGGTCAAATGATTCTCGAGGGCAATTAAGGGCCTATTCTGGGTCCCTGGTGGCAGGAAATGGAAACCTGTGTTCTGCAGTTTATAAATAAGCACTGTGCTATTTATATATGTATGTACCACTGCACTCCCTACACGCAGACCAAACCCAGAGGTTTGGGGAGGGCAAGAGAAGCAGGTGTCCTGGGAAGGGGAGTTAACCTGCTCGTCTTGTGATCATTCAGGGCTCTCTCAGTCCATGTCGGAAAGAGCTGTTATCTCCACGGTGCTCCCTGGAGGCGACCACAAGAAAAGGTAGACACACTTCTGCACAAAAGGAGGATTTAATTTCCTTAAAAATTTTTCTTTTAATGTTTATTTTCTTTTTGAGAGACAGAGAGAGTCAGAGCATCAGTAGGGGAGGGGCAGAGAGAGAGGGAGACACAGAATCCGAAGCAGCTCCAGGCTCTGAGCTGTCAGCACAGAGCCCGATGCGGGGCTCGAACCCACGAACCGTGAGATCATGACCTGAGCCGAAGCCGGATGCCCCACCAACTGAGCCCCCAGGGGCCCCTTAATTTCTTGAGTGGTACTATCTGGTCATCTTCCTGAGGGAAAACTGGACAGGCCTCGCTCTGTGAGGATGGGGAGGTGACGGGCACAGGCTCTGTCACTTACCAGCTGCAGGACCTCGAACAGATGACTCAACTTGATCCCAAGCTTCTTGTCTCTAAGTTCAGAGGCAACGGCACCCATCTTGCTGGGCGGGTGTGAGAATTTTAAGGCCCAGACCTGGGGCCGCGGAAGCCGCGGCCCTTCGGTCTTCCCTCAGCGTTTCCACCAAGTTGCCTCCCCCTGTGCTCACGAATGCCTATTAAAAATCGCTGACTAAACACATACATATTTAATAACTGCTTGGAAGGATAATTTTCAGTGATAAAATTCACTTGTTTTATCACCACCATTGAATTTTTAAAACTTTCCATTGCCCCTGATAGGAACTTGTTGCGCATTTGCAGTTTCCACTGCCACCCACAAACCCGGGACACAGATTACTAAGTCACTTTCTTCCTCCTCAGGTCTGCCCGTTCCGACCGCGAGCATGACTCACACACTGTGTGCCCTCTGTGCCCGGCTCCTTTCACTTAGTGTGAGGTTCTGGGGCTCAGCCCTGGGGCAGTGGGCGTCGGCATTCTGTGAATGGATGTTCTGTGATTTCGATCTGGGCTTGGGCACCAGGGTTTATTAAGAATCTCCTGGAATATTTCAGCTTTCTCCAGGGTGCTCCCACTCTGGCCCGAGATTCATGAACACGATCACCAGCAAGAGACGGGCTTGGAGGCAAACCAGCCACGCCTTTGGGTCAACGTTGCACACTTGTTACTCTTTTCCTGACCGCGTCCAGAGGGGATACTGCGTCAGGGTAGCCCGGCCCTCAGCTCCTGTCCTTACATGCCGCCCATTCTTCTTGTGTGTGGCGGCTTTGGCGCCCTGCCCGGGACTCCAGGGCCGGACGCTGCCCGGCCTTCCCGCCCCTGCTGGCTCTCCAGCCCTGCCCACTTGTCCCACATAATTCAACCTCTGGATGCCCTCCGTCAGCCTGTTTGCATGGATTCTTATGTCCTATCAATTACCTAATAATTTCTATATTTAGAAAAAATTATAATAGCTGAGGCAGGCACCCGTCAGTAGGTCTGCTGGGCAGATCTCTGCCCTTCTTGGGACGAGCCAGGGTGAACCTCACCCAAAATCTGTACAAACACCCTTCTTCTCTCCAGGCTCCTTTTCCAGCTTCGCCTTCTCAGCTCTGGTCATCGGCCCATGTGGGAGGCAGGGGGATGCCCGAGTTGGACAGACGTGGAGCCGAATCCCAGCTCTGCCAGTCACCTTGTGAGTGACTCTGGGCAAAGTAGGCGAGAGCGCGAGCCCCAGTGTCCTCCAGTATAAAGCAGGTGTTGCATCTCCTTGCGGCCCGGTTGTCAGGATTGGAGGTGACGTCTGAAAGCCTGTGCCACCGGCACGGAGGGGGTGCTACACAGCTGGCAGTGCGGGAGGTCGTGAGCTGTCCCCCTGACCTCTGACCCCAGGCCTTCTTTCCGCTCACATGGTCGCTGCGCCCACAGGCTGCTGTCCAAGGGCGCCCAGAAGCAATGGCCCTCTCTCCCCAGGACTAACATACTAATGAATCCAACAGCGGTTCAAATCGTTACGAAGAATTTAGAGCAAAAGGGGCGCCCGGGGGGCTCAGTCAGTTAGGCGACTGACTTCAGTTCAGGTCATGATCTCAACAGTTCGTGAGTTCGAGCCCCGTGTGGGGCTCTGTGCTGATGCTGTTGAGCCTGCTCCGGGTTCTCTCTCTCTGTCCCCCCCTCTCCCCCCTTCTACTCTCTCTCAAAATAAATAAATGCGTAAACTCAGAGCAAGAGAGCTAGACCTTATTTGGAGCCTCTTCAATCCTAGCAGGTCGGTTCTCCGTCGGTGATGGTCCCAAGCAGTGCCTCTTGGCGGGAAGCATCGAGCTGCTGCTGGCCTCAGGGTCACGTCCCGGCCTGCCCCCGGAAGGCCCTGAACTTGGCTGGAGGCTCTCCTGCTGCCATCCTGAAGGTCCTGATGGTTTTACCTCCGGCCTTGTGTTCTGTAGATGAGGTCTGACAGGGCCATGGAGTCAGCGCTGGGGCGGGAAGGGGGCCCGTGGCAGGCGCGTGCCCGCCTGGCTGCGCGTCCACACCATCAGTGCCCGTGAGCACAGGACCCCGGCGGGCGTGGGGGCTCAGCAGGACTCAAAGTGAGTGACAAGCGAGCCCATTACGTCGGTGACTAACAGCCCCGAGAAGCCACACTTCCCATGTGAACCTGAACTTGTTTCAGATGTAGGAAGAAGGTGGTTGTGTTCCGGGTAACACGGAAAACCAAGGGCACGTGCCATAGCCCTCCTGGTGGCGCCTCCACGTGTCAGCAGATCGCTTGGGCTGGGAACAGCATGCAGCGAAGAGGAAGGCAGTGCCGTGTGGGCGGCCCTCTCCCTTCCAGACCTTCCTCTCCAGCTTCCCAAAGGCAGGAGGTCACACGTGAGGAGATGAATGCAGAACGTTGACAGATTTTTTTTTTTTTTGCCCCATTTCCATTCCTCTCATAGCACTGGCTACGAGAGGCAAGCTGTCTAATTTCAGTGACCCCGCGGATGCAAGAGAAGCTCTTATATTTGCAGTTACAATAAAGATAAACCATGAAATTCATGCGAATGATTTCCAATGTCGGTTTTTCTCTCCTTAGAACGACTAAGAATTAAATGGCAAAAAACATCATGACAAGTTGAGGCAGAGACCATGGAAAGAAGGAAGAGGCTTCATATTTCTGTATTTTGAACCACCCTTTTTCCCCCTTGCTTTTAGAACAAGGGGCTTTGTGTTTCATTCTCCCATGGGGCCTGGGAAGGTAGGTGTGTCTTTGCCTCGGATTCTGTTCTCTTGTCTGAGGTCCTGGGCAGCCCCCCGGCCCTCGGGGAAGGGGGCCCTGTGCAGGTGAGCCGACTTCCTTGCGTAATGAAAACTCTCATTTTTGACAGCAGAAAATAACAGAAGCCAACTGGTTCAAGGCCTTCCCCTTCCCCTCCAGCGCATGTAAATTTTTGAGGTGTTATTTTTCCATGCCTCTGGGAAGTCCGAAGACCCAACACACTTTTGCATAAACCAAAGTGATATATTTATCTCGGGGTTCCTCTTTCTGAAACTCTTGAAGTGACATTTGGCTGGGGGCTGTTTTACCTTTTATCTCGAGTTCATGCTCAGCCTTACAGATTTTATTAAATATAACAAGCAAAAATCTGGGGTGGGGTTGATGGGAGCTGAAGGCCGATGGTGCGCACAGTGGGGTCGCCAGAGGCCCAGATGGATGGGCCCAGAGATTGTCTTGGCAAACTACTAACTTGGCTCAAGTGTGAAAGCAAGGAGTTGTCAAAAGCACTCAAAAAAAAAAAGTTTAGGCCAAGTGAAGAGAATGCCAATGTGAATCTCAATATTTCTAGTTTTTTGGGGGAGCAAATGTGGAACGTTGACTCCTGGCACGTGAACTGGGCCGTTGAGGGGAGCAGTGGGACCGTGTGTGCAGAGCGGCCCGTCTCCATCCAGGGCACAGTCGCCCCTGCGTCCCCTGATTATAGTAGGTGCTTGAATTCAGAGCCCTTCCGGCAGCCACAGATGCCCCGGGCCCTGAGTCAGCCGTGGGGGCGGGGGCTGCTCTCGTGCTAGTGGGAGGTGCTTCTGGAAGCTCAGCTCTAGAGGCTCGCTCTCCAGCCTTCCCTTCTAGGTCAGATACTAAATACCTTTCTTCATAAATCAGCTGCAAGGGATTCTGCTGTGCGCCACAGAACTGCTGTGTGCCACAGAACCCACTGTGTGCCACGGAACCCTGCTATGTGTCACAGAATCTGCTGTGTGCCAGGGAACCCACTGTGTGCCACGGAACCCTGCTATGTGTCACGGAATCCGCTGTGTGCCATAGAACCCACTGTGTGCCACGGAACCCTGCTGTGTGCCACAGAACCCACTGTGTGCCACGGAACCCTGCTATGTGTCACGGAACCCGCTGTGTGCCAGGGAACCCACTGTGTGCCACGGAACCCTGCTATGTGTCATGGAATCCGCTGTGTGCCACGGAACCCGCTGTGTGCCACGGAACCCTGCTATGTCTCATGGAATCCGCTGTGTGCCACGGAACCCTGCTGTGTGCCACGGAACCCTGCTGTGTGCCACAGAACCCGCTGTGTGCCACAGAACCCTGCTATGTGTCACGGAATCTGCTGTGTGCCAGGGAACCCACTGTGTGCCACGGAACCCTGTTGTGTGCCACAGAACCCGCTGTGTGCCAGGGAACCCTGACTGATGTAGCAATCAGCACAAAACCTGGGGTGGCACTGACTTGCTTTGATGGCTCACACCAGGCTTCGGTTTATTTTCAGGGACACAACTCTAGGTTGCTCATCTCCTCTGGCCCCGTGACCCAAAGTCCTGGTCAGCCCCGGAATTCTGGTCCCCAGAAGCTGTCTTCCTGGGTCTCCAGCACCCTGAACCTGCCATAATCAGGGAGCCTCACCTTTGTCCCAGGCCCGTCTCTGTTATTTTGTCACATGCACTCTTCCCGGAAGAGGGGACATAGGCAGCGCGTATGTGAGCGGGACAAACGTGATAAACCCACTTCCAAAACCTCGTCGGTACAGACCCTGAATCTTTCCAGTAGGTTCCACCGAGGGGCTGCTGTGACCCCAGCGTCATTGGTCCCGGGCCACTGCGGAGCAACGGCACAGGTTCTGACGCAGCACGAGAAGAACTCACCAGGACCACTGGGCCGCGTCCTGTGCGGGTGCGGGGAACCCAGGCCCTGTCAGGCGCACCGATGTCCCAGACTTTCCCCCTGGTTTCTATCCTCAGCAGTACCCAGGTTTGAGCACTTCTAAATTAGTTCATTCTTTTAATTCTATGGACATATAATCCCTCCTCCACTGGGCTTTTGGTGTGATGGCCCCGGTGACGTGGGGAGACGGCCTTCCTAAGACAGACTGGCTGCCACTCCCATTCTAAGGGAGAAGCCTATCTAAGGGATAGGCCTCTGGATGTTGGAGGCAACACACACCACGTTCCGCCGCCCGGCTCTGAGTAGTTATCTTTGGGTGGGAGCCCCAAGCAAGCAAGATGTTTTCAGCTTGTTTAGGCTGTAACGCCATCAGTTCGTCCTTGGATTTTTAGGGCCCCGGGAACCCGGAGGGCTCAGAAGTGCTGCGGCTGGCCGGGTGCTGTGTGAAGCCTGCGAGCTGGACGGCGGACTCCCGGTCAGGGACCGAGGGTTTTGAAACAAAGCTGTGCCCTTCGCAAGTAACTAGTGTTCCTTTTGAGAAGACTCGTGGGCCGCACCAGGTCAGGGGGTCCTGCACGCCTGAACACGGGACCACAGAGACCGGAGCTGCAGGGTGTCTGACCCGCGAGCCGAGAGCTCCTGCGCGCCCAGGGCAGAAGAGTGGTTTTCTGTGTCTTTCATTCCTTCTTCATTTATTGGGAGAATTACTCATTCCCACATCAACTATTTGGTAACTAACGACACACCTGCAAGAAAGAGCCCAGTAGCCTTTGGGTGGAAAATCATATTTGGAGAACACAGGCTGTGGAAGGGGTGCTCACTGCTGTTGGATTGCTAATTATTCCTAGGCCTTTTCAGTGGACAGATCTAGGAAATAAATATCTTTTTTAAAAAGCAGAGTTTGATAATCAGTTTCTATGGAAATTGCCAATTCAAATTTGTAGGGTCATTACTTTTCCAATTTAGATTTGTAGGGTTATTAATTTTGTTTTTGTATTTTTTTCTCTAATGTTAAAAATCTTTGTCTTAAATAACATTAGTATAATTACCTTTTGCTTTTGGAAGCTCAGCCTAGAGCCTGCTTCTCATACCCTAATTAATTAATTAAATTAATACCCTATTTAAATTCTTTTCTCTGTAAACCAGTGGTGTGGAATCTTTTGTCTCCGGAGCAATCCTGACTGTAAACAGTGCAGGCGGGAGAGGCGGTGTTGGGCTTGGTGTGGGAAGGACCCGGGCGCCATGCACAGTTAAGCCCACCGATGTGGCTAATCCCAAGTGGGACAGTTGTTGGGGACGCATAGGGCAGAGACCTGGGTCACTCAGTCGTGCCTTGTGCAAATCCCAAATCACCTTCTTCCTTTTCCCTAAATCAGACCGTGGGCAGCACATCACATCAGACTCAGAGCAGGGTCTTCTGAGTCTTCTCTTACCACAGATCCTGGTCCCCTGAGCAAGTCTTTCAGTGGCCGCCCCATCACCAGTTCAGAGAAGGTGAATCAGGAGTCCCGGATGGGAAGGCATGCAGGCAGTTAGAACTAGCTGGTCACTCCCAGGACCCTGAGGCCTGCCCTGAGCCGGGGCTTCGGATCGGGGACAGGTCATACAGGTAGGACATTCTCGTAACCATCCGTGGCATCTTCGTCCTGAGACCTGACCTCTCTGGCGGAGTCCCCTTGGACCTGTGTCTTCACCGAGGAGTAGACAACTGCAGCACACTGGGGTGGAGAGGACATGAAGAAGGACCCGGAACAGGGAGAGAGGACGGGGCTGCAGGGGCTGGCGGGAGAGCAAACAGTCGGGGACAGACACTCACCTTGTCCTCTAGAGACGCTCCAGGGGCCCTGGCTGCAGAGGGAAAGGCACTCACTGAATGACAGGCAGCACGGCCCACTCGCAACCCAGGCTTCGAGCTTTCTCCCCAAGGCTGGGAGCCATTGAAGCCTTTGCACCGGTGCCTCTGCTCTCCCCACCCCGGCCCCCAATGTGTCCCACAACACAGGTGGTTTTCTGTTTTACCATCTCTTAGCCAGGCCCTCTGCAAGCTCTGTGGATCTGTAAGGTCCTTCCTCACTCCCAAGCCAAGAAACCGTGCTCCTGCCTTTACCGCCTGTCAACACAGAATTTCTTTTTGCCTAAATTTTTGCCTCTCTTAACTAACAGCACCTCCGCCTCACTCCAACCTCAGAGCACCCCTGGAGTGCTCAGTGGGTTTCCATGGGAGCACCTCACGTGTGTGCCCACGGGAAAACCCTCAGTCACGTTAGCGTGTTCTTGTTCTTAGTTTTATTTCCACGGTTCTCCAGAAATGGAACTGCAGTGAGAGGGAGGTTTAGCTGACGGGTTTCACCAGATCCTATGTGTTAGGAATTAAGAGTCTCAGAGAATTGGTTGGAAGCATCAGAATCACACAGTGATGTATGGAGACAGAGCCTTAACGAAAAGATGCCTCTGGGACCATTGAGGCTTCTCTCCATCACTGTGTTCTTGCCATCGACCTTTTGGGGTCACAGATCTTTTTAATGATGTGAGAGAAGCTAGGTTCTCTCTTCCCAGAATTATAGTCAGACATGTTGAACCCTGCATACAATTTTAAGGGCTTCATGCAAACCTCAAGGAATTGGGGAAGAAATCTTGCTACAGATCATGAATATATAAAGTGTCTGAAGCAGAAGTAGTCCAAGAGAGTGCTCAGTGTTCTGACAATTACATCAAAGAGTGTGAAGAACAGTACATGATCAAGATAATTCTAGAAGACATATTCAATGAACCCAAACAACTTGGAGGCAGTTCTAATTCCGCCATTCACAGGGTCCTGACTCGTGGGGATGGGCTGAGAAAGCCAAGTGGCAGACAAGGCGGTGGTCAGTGTTGATCAGGGATAGCGATGGGCTCGATAAGTAGCAGACCTTCCGGCAAGACCGAAGACTTGGTCTGAGGTTCGTCTTTTGCTGGCTTTGTGCTCTGGGAAGGAAGGCCCTGACATCATTTGTAAAACAAGTTCAAGATCAGACTACAATGGAGATTTCTACTACAAAGATACAGGGGATTTTAATTTCCAAGTGAGGTGCCATGTTTGGAAAGGCCACCTATGAAATGGGAGAAAATATTTGCACACTGTACATCTGATAAGGGGTTAATATCCAAAGTGTATAAGGAGCACGTGGAACTCAATAGCCAGAATACTACTACTACTCCTACTACTACTATTACTACTAACTCAACTAAAAATGGGCAAAAGACCTAAATACACTTTTCCCCAGAGACATACAAATGGCCAGCGGAGGCTGGAAAGGTATGCAACACCACTAATCACTAGAGAAATACAAATAAAACCTACCATGAGATACCACCTTATACCTGTTAGGATGGCTATCATTAAAAGAGCAGGAGAAAACCAGTGTCAGGGAGGATGAG
Source organism: Suricata suricatta (assembly GCF_006229205.1). Lineage (NCBI taxonomy): Eukaryota > Metazoa > Chordata > Mammalia > Carnivora > Herpestidae > Suricata > Suricata suricatta. Next base: position 173,049,949 of record NC_043702.1, on the reverse strand, counting down.
GGGGAAAGGGAGCCCTTGTACACTGCTGGCACAGCCACTGTGGAAAACAGTCTGGAGGGTCCTCAAAAAATTACAAATAGAACTACCATGTGGTCCAGCAATCCCATTTCTGGCTGTGCACCCAAAGGAATTGAAATCGGGATCCAGGAGAGATAGCTGCACCTCGTGTTTGCTGCACATTATTCACAGTAGTCAAGACATGGGAACAACCTACGTGTCCATGAACAGATGGACAGGTAAAGAATATGTCTCACACACACACACACACACACACACACACACACACACACACAGCGGAATAGAATGCATCCTTAAAAAAGAAGGAAATCCTGACATTTTGACAACATGGATGGATCTGGCAGTTGCTGTGTTAAGTAAAACAAGGCAGACGCAGGAAGAAAATACTGTATGTTCTCACTTCGTATGTGGAACGTAAGATAGTCAAGCTCATAGAAACAGACAGCAGAAGAGTGGTAACCAGTGCAAGTAATGGTCAAAGGGTACAGAGTTGAAGTTACCCAAGATGAGTAAGTTCTTGAGGTCCACTAGACAGCATTGTGTCTATAGCTAATGATACCGTATTGCAGACTTAAAATTTGCTAAGGGGGTAGATCCTAACCATACACACACACAATAGTGATAATAATGATAATAATGAAATGATAATAATGAGCAGCAGAAAATTTTAGGGGGTGATGCCCAGGCTTGTGGCCTTGAGGATGGCGATGAGCTCACTGGCATGTACTTATCCTCAAATCATCCCGTTGTATACATTAGATATGTACAGCATTGACCATGTCACAAAAGTATTCATGAACTACTTATAATATGCTAGAATATGGATGAGTTGCAGAACATTATGTTACGGGAAAGAAGCCAGACAAAGAGACTACATTACATAGGATTCCATGTACATGAAATTACAGAAAAGCGGAACTCTAGGGACAGAAAGTGGGTCAGTGGTGGCTGGGTTGGGTTAGAAAAGTTATCTGCAAAGGGGCAGGAAGGGACTTTCTGGGGTGTTGGGACTGTTCTATGTCTTGATGGTGGTGGTGGGTCTGGGACTGGATACATTTGTTAAAATTAATGGAACTATACATCATCTGTCCTTAGGTGTCCCCCTGGATGGATGTGTCCAGCTCAGACAGAAGACAAGAGCGGGAACATGAGGGCCCTGCCCAAGAAGGCCCATGGCCACCAAAGGACTCTAGTAGCGGGAAGCTGGATGTGAGCAGGGGTGTGGATGAGGCCATTGAAGGGTCACATATTGACCTGGATTACAGATGGCCAGCTGTGCCCAAGGAGCTGTAGGAAGGAGCATCAGGCAGGAAGTCAGAAGACGCACTCACTCCCCTCTCCAGGAAGGGCCCTCTTCTGCATCTATCTGCCAGACAGGTGGACACCAGCTCCCACCCTGGTCCCCAGTGCCCTCCAGGCTAGTGAGGGGAGACCAGTCACAGGAAGCCAACTCCATCTTGCCCCCTTCCCCCCACCAGCTTTTGTTCTGAAGTTTGCCTGAACTAGTGGAGAGCTAAGTTTTGATGAACATCTTGAACTGGATATTCTAGTTGTTGACTTGAGACTGTGGCATACTGTGTCCACCTGCTGTCTACTCCCTAAGAGAAGGGAGAATGTCCTGAGAAGCTCTGGCTGCCAAAATGTTCATCCTGAGCACCTGGGAAGATCTCCCACAGAGTAAAGTTTCAAGAAACAGTGGGGAAACCACATATTTGTGATTAAGTCCCATCTTGCTTGCTCAGTGTGTGGGTTACATGGGGCTGTTCATACGAGTAACTGAACATATACATGTCTCTATAGTCGTGTACATTATGTGAATGTGTGTCTACGCATGTTCTCACCACATAGCAGGTGGCTTGTAAACCTCATTACTCAAATACTTAATTCATGACTTAAGAGAAATTTTCATACATCTGTCTTCACGATCACAACATCAGTCAGAAGGGTCTGATTGTCAGGAGATACACGTTGCAGTTTTTGGAGTCTGTCTTCTCTCTTGGGACTGTAAGCTCCCCTTACAAAGATTCCCACCTGCCTCTCTGCCGATGGACTCTGTGTACTCACGCGGCACCTGGCCTGTAGGGTGACTCAGTAAACACATGTTGAACGAAGGAATATAGTTTGCAACCAGAATCTTCCCCAGTGACTTACCTTCCCCTTCATGTCCCAGCTGGATAACCTGGATCTCAGAATATACCAAGTCTCCCTCTCTGACACTCTCTGGAAAGGAGAAATGGCAAATTTCTAGGCTGCCGCCATCAGTGGTATGTGTTACGGAGGTCTCTTCTTAAGCCTCCTCCCCACGCTTCTCGGACCCAGGATGCAGCAGTGATTTCTTGGGGTGTCTTGGTTTGGGATACCATAAGGAGACCAGAGCTTTCGCCAGGCGTCCAGCACATCATCTTTCCCTGGCTCGGGAGGGAGAGGCTTCCCCACAGGGACTGCTCACCATTGCCATGCAAATACTGGAGCTCCACTGGGCTGTCTTTCTGGCCCTGGCACCTGCCATGGGGTGCCTCTCCTGGACCTGTGGTGGGCGGGCTCCTGTGAGACACGGAAACACGCAATCATCCCTGGAACATCATGAGATGCACCGCAGTGGGGTGGCCAGAGAGGAAGGAGCATGGGGGACGCTGGGAAACAGCAGGGGCCCAGGGACCCAGAGAGGAAGGGGTGTGGTGGGGCGGGGGAAGAGGAGAGGGGAATCAGCAGATGCCAGGGGACAGAGACTGGGACTGGTTAACTGGACCTTCAGGAGGCCCATGTAGAGACAGCCTGTTCTCGTGAAAGAACCCCAAGGACACAGTAGGGGCCGGCTGTCAGGGACAAGGCCAGCCAGCGTCTGACATCGTAGAAACAACCATCCCCTGGACAGAACAGTCAGGCTCAGCTGGTTAAAGAGCTTCGCCTCATCACCAGGAGGTGTCTTCACACAGTCCTGCCTGGACAATTCCAGAAGGAATTAGACACAATCGGTGCTCCCAGTCACTGGCCATAACCCAAGACCGAGACACGGAGGTAGGGGAGAACCAGATTTTCCAAACCAAAGTTAAAGACAAAGTCTGATGGGCACAACGGCACGTGTGAGGCTTCCCTGGACACTCTGAAACAGCCCTTGTACACGCATTTCCAGCAACGCACTGTCTGACTAGAGCTCTGTCTGTTCCAGGTAGATTCTGCGCCCACCTCGAGAGCCTATTATCCTTGGTACTGCCCATTTGGCTGCGTGGATACATTTCAAATATGAAACAGATCTAAATGCGTGCAAAATCCGTAATATGAACCGTTAGAAGGTTCTAGAAGTTGTGATTTGCTCACTTCAAGAGATGTGACAATGTGGTCACCTAGCCACAGGGGCAGAAAGGCATGCTGTGACCTAAGTTTGTAAACCCACAGTCCTGCGAGGTTGGTCCTTGGAAGACCGCAAGCCTGAGGCCTCACCTGGCCGTGTCGCCCGGAGAACCGTCTCCTGCAAAATAAAGCAGAGGCACGTTTGCGTCAGCCGAGGGTGCTCACTCTCGGACACCTCACGGCGGGAAACGGGCTTAGGGAGGCCGTCGGAAAAAGTCCATTGAAACTTGCGCCCCATCCTGGATTCTTAGGAAAACGATCTGGGAAAGAACTGAACAAAGTGCGTAGCTTGCTGGAGTCAGGGCTACACGTTCCTGGGCCGAATATGCAATTGCCTGAGACTCAGTGAGGGCTCGGGGCTGTGATGGTAGACCTCAAGAAATGCTGCAGGGGACCAAACGGTCTCTCTTGCAGAGTAGTGAGGGGACGCCCCGTGAGGAGCCCAGAGGCCCTCTGCCTCGACTCAGGCTTGCTGAGGAGGCCCGTGGTCCGGGGTCCAAAGTGGCCCCTGCTGTGCACACGGACAGCTCTGAGAACCACATGGTGGACTCAGCCGAGCTGAATGAAAGCAAGAGACCCAGCTGGAGGGCGTTGTTCTCGGGCTAAAATAGCTCCTGGGACCTTGCACACCAGGCTCCTCTAGCGTCTGAACCAGCCTGGCTGGACGGAGGCAAGAAGCCTCTGGAAGTGTGTGGCTCTGCCCCAGGGAGGGGAGGAGGAGGCCGGCTGGCCCTGGGAGCACAGGATGGCTGCTTCAGGCTGACACGGGGCAGCCTCCAGGGAGGAAGGAGGATGGAGACTCGCCAGCCTCCCTTCCCAGAGTCCTTTGATTTCTTGCGATTGCCCGTCTGCGGTGGATTTAGACGGGCTGCGGGGTGTAGCTGACCAGTCCGAGACAAAAAACGGCCCAGGGAGGCTGTCTGTACCAAGTGTTTGCAACTTTACAGTAAAAAGTCAACTTCCTTCCTGCCTTTCACTGGAGACTTGGTGAACCCGACTAATTGCAAGCAACCCTCAACCCTCAACCACAGCACCTGTTAGGCACACCTCAGGCGGAGGGTGTGAGTCTGTGGGTGTCGAGGGGGAGAACAGTGGGCGCCCCGTGAGTGGGGCGCTCGCAGGAACTGGGCACGGCCTCTCGCAGCGGCTAAGAGAGCGCACAGACCTGACTTCCTCTGGTGCCTGTGGTAGATCAGCAGGCCTGCGGCCAGGAGGAGAATGCTGAGCAGTCCCCCGGCGGCTCCAGAAGCAGTGAGGCCACTTCTGTCCCTCGGGGTGCCTGAAGGGGGAAGAGCCTGCGTGAGACCCTGGGAGAGGGAGCCAGGACGCCCTGGCACATTCCTCTGCCCAGTGGGGGTCCTGAGCCTGGGCCTGGAGGAACCTAGAGGACCAGGGCTGTGCGCACAGGAGGCACCTGAGTGGCGGATGGGACCCTGTGCTCCTGTAGGAGGCGCCAGGCTGAGGGTCTGGGGTTTGGGCCAGGGGGGAGAACGCAGCCAGCTCCCTCGCTGACCCACAGACATCACTTCCAAAATTAGCATCTGAGGAGACTCTCTCTCTCTCTCTGATAGTCCATGTCCTTGTACTCTGGCCTCCTGGGAATTAGGGCGGGCCACCTGGGAAGATGCGACAGGAGCTGGTCAGCGGTCTGCCTGAGAAAGAGAGCAAAGGTCACCGTGATGGCACTGGGGAACGGGGCAAACAGCACTGCCTCCTTCCTTCTAGAAGCACTGAGGGGGAAGAGAGACACTGACGGAAGCAATAAACTCAGTCGTCAGGGGTTTCTGATTTTTCTGTGATTCTGCCTGCAAACAGTGTTCGTGGGGAGCTGCCAGCTTAACTAGAGGAAAGGAGTGCAGGAGGCGTCCGGGGGCAGAGCGCCTTGGCTGCCGTGTCCTGGCACGCGCGTCTCCCCACTGCCCGCCTGGGCGTTCACTTGTGCAAAATCCCATCCAGCCATGCCCAGGGGCACCTACGGTTCCAGATGCAACGAGCAGAGAGCACGCCTTCCCCCTCCCGCCGAGTGACCTCGACTCCTCGAAGGAACGGCTGCTCTGGGGAGAGGAGTTGAAATATGACTTAGTCTGAAAGGCCCAGGACAATTATGGACCATCAGCTCGGACAGTCTAGAAGTAGGTTAATTCCTAACCTGCCAACCTGTCAGGACTGAATCCTGAAGACTGGGCAGACCACTAATGAGTGAGCAGACTGACTCGGTAATGAAACCCACCCAACGAAGAAAGCCCAGGGCTGGATGGTGTCACTGGTGAATTCTACCAAACATTTAAAGAAGAATTTTAACTCCAATCCGTTCAAAGTCTTCCCCAAAACTGAAGAGGAGTGAGCACTTCCAAACCCACTTTTATGAGGCCAGCATCGCCCTGACACCGAAGTCCGATAAGGACGCCCTCCGATGCATGTGGATGCAGAGATTTCCAGAGACGATCTCTAACTGGCCAGCAGGCACATGGAAAGGGGCTCAGCATCACTCACCCCCAGGGAAACACAAATCAAAACCACAATGAGATGCCACCTTGCACCTGTCCGAAGGCTGTTATCAAAAAGACCAGCTAAACAAGTGTTGGCAAGGGTGTGGAGGAAAGGGAGCCCATGCGCACTGTCGTGGGAATGCGTTGGTGCAGCCACCGTGGAAAACAGAACAGGGGTCCCTTAAAAAATTAAAAACAGAACTACTATATGATCCAGCAATCTCACTTCTGGGTATGCATTTGAAGAAAATGAAATTACCATCTGGAAGAGCCCATCTGTCTCCCCATGTTGGTGACGGCGTTATTCACAGGAGCTGAGACAGGGAAATGCCTGTGTCCGTTAACAAACAAATGGACAAAGGAAATACGGGACACATCATCGTGATACATACATGTGATGTATAGTCATATGTTATATACAACACTGCATCATATATTATATAATATTCCATCATATATGATGCATACAATGTTCCACCCTACATAATATATATAAGATTCCATCATATATATGATGCACCATTCATCATAAAAAAGAAAGATACCCTGCCATTTGCAGCAACAGGAATGAAACTTGAGAGTGAAATAAGTCAGAAAGACAAATACTGGATGAGCCCTCAGATGAGGGATCTGGTCATAGAAACAGAGCAGCTGGTGGCTTCCGGGGCGCTGTGGGGCGAGCAGGGTGGGGAGGGGCGAGTCACAGGGCACAGACTTCCAGTCACGAGCGAGGCGAGCGCTGGGCGTGGACGCACAGTGTGGCCACTGCAGCCAGCGACACCGGGCCGCACCCTTGAGAGCTGCTGAGGGTAGGTCCTAAATGTCCTCACCACGCACATGCGGACACACACCTGCACACACACGTGTGCCCCCACACGTGTGCACACAACGGTTGTGTGAGGTGTGGAGGTGTTAACTAACCCGAGTGTGGAAGTCACCCCACGGGAATGAAGAGACCGTCATGTTGTAACCTTGAATCATGTCCGTCACATTCTCAATTCAGGTGGGAGAAAAAAGAGGGAAGCGTAGACTCCACAACTGGATCAGTGGGTTAGAATCCCAGCTCCTCCACTTACCAGCTGTGTGAGCACAGAACATTATTTGGCCTCCCCGTGCCTCAGTTTCCTTATCCGGGAAACAGGGATGGTGGCATTCGCACTATTGTTGGTGTATTGTATTGCTAATGTATGTGAAATGCTCTGACCGCTTCCTGACGGGCGTGCAGCGTCTATGCAAGCATTAGCTCTCATCTCACCTAGGCCCTCGGGAACATCATGCTACCCTCTGATCTGCTTAGGGGACATCCCCACGAGTTAGGTCTGCTCCCACACAGCACCACCCGGCCACTTTCAGCCCATTCTACAGACTGAGTTGTGCCTCCCCCAAGATTCACATCCTGAAGAAGTCTGGAGCCCCAATGTGACGGTTTTGGGGATAGACCTTTGGGGGGGGGTCATCAGGTTTAGATAAGGTCTCAGTGGGCCCCATGATGGGGTTAGTGTCCTTAGAAGAAGATACACCAGAGTCCCCCCAAACCCCCCCCCCCCGTCACCACCGCTGCCACGTGAGGACACAGGTGCTCCAGGAAGGCAGCCGTCTGCCAGGCGGGGCCAGGAGTGCCTGCGCAGTCGGGTTCCAGGGCTGTGAGAAATGCATTTCTGTGGCGAGAACCACAGGAGCGCCGACCGCCCCCCTTAGCCCGGTGCTCCGGCTGCTTTCAGAATTTCTCTGCTGCCGGATGTTCTCCCATTTCTGAGCACAGAGACTTTGCATAAGGTCCACGAGTATAAATAATTTTGTAAGAAATTCCCGCTCTGTCCTTTGTCAACGGAGCCCTGGACATCTGCTCACTCCACAAGGGCGTGTGTTTCCCTGGCAGCGGGTGACACTGTCAGAGTCGTGCGAGCCAGTGTGATGGCACGTGTGGGCAGGGACACAGGCTCCTCCTACTGACCTTAACCGCCAGAGAGAAGATGGACAGCTTCGCACTTAGCCCCAAGTTTCCAGCAGACTCGCTCCTGCCCTCTTCAGGGAGTGTCACCTCTGGGCTCCCCAAGGACACCTGTTTCCTGCAGAGCCTCTTCTGGGAATCAGGGCCGGCAGGTCTTCCGGGGGTGCCCCTCGGCTGCTTCCGGCCTTGCTAGCCCCGTCTCCCTCTAGAAATGCCATGAGCGTGACACCAGGCCAGTCTCTGCCCATCTGCGTGGGGACCACACCACGCGCTGTTCACTGAGAAATTTCCGGAGTGGGAGGCAGACGCTCTCGGTGCATCTGTTGGTGGGAAGACCTGACCTGGGAGGCCCCCGTGGTCACAGGATGTGCCCCGAGGGAGCTGAGGGGAAACCCCTGCAGCGCCCCCTTCCCACAGCTGCTAAGCCGCCTGCTGGGGGTCACAGCTCCGTCAGGGCTGACGGCTCTCACCCGTTCAGTGCGGCTGACAGCGGGGACTTTCTGGGAGGACTCTGAGCCCACCCTCCACCTCTCGGACCTACATGATTGTGTGCAGGTGTAGATGGAGATGCCAATATGATCTGAATCTTCTGGGATCGGTACTGTGATCCCTACAACAATGTGTGTAAAATCCATTCATTCCATAGGTATTTTTCGAATGCCGAACGTGAGCTAAGCCTTAGTCCCGGCACCTGGGATACAAGAGTGGTCAGAAATCAGACCTACCTTCGGGAGGCTAGTATGAGAGCAGTGGGAGGGACAGAGACGCAGCGATGGCTGGTGGGGACAATGCTTCGAGGAAGGACACGGAGGCCCTGGAGAGGAAGGGCCGCGTGATTTGGGCGCATCTCACTGGAAGGGTCTCGCTGGGGGAGGTGAGGGGTGAGCAGGAGGATATTGTGAAGAGCAATGCAAAGGCCCTGAGGGCTTGAGGAAGAGACTGGGGGCCATGGTGACTGGAGTGGAGGAAGTGAGGGGAGCGAGGAGGAGATCAGGTGCGGCAGAGCCGCGGGACCTGGCGGAGACGGCGGTCATCCTGAAGCCCAGGGAGGACTTTGTACAGAAGAGCCGGATGAGGCAGAGGGTCCGTCTGAGGCTGCGCAGGGAAGGGACTGCGGAGAGCAGTGTGGAAGCCGGAGGCTGGGGGGCGGGGGGTGTAACCACAATAACCCAGGAAGGGAGCCCTGGTGGCTCGGAGCTGGCGGTGGCTGCAGAGGCGCTGGGACTGGTCAGATCCCGGCATACCCTGAAAAGCAAAGCCAGCTGGACTAGATGTGCAGGTAGATTAGACGTGGAAGATGAAAAAAAAGAAGAGTGGGGCCTGGTTTGGGGCCTGAGCAAGGAGGAGGGCGGTGCTCTATGTTTGCCCCGGCCATGCACCAAGCAGGGACAGTTGGTTTGGGGTGAAAACCGACCTTCAGTTTTGGATGGATTAAGTTTGAAGGTGCCAAGTAGCCATTCCCGTGGAGCAGCTGGTCCCAGTGCTTGGATGCGTGGGTTCTGAGTTCAGGCTAGAGGTCTCGGCTCTAGGGGGGCTTGGGGACTGAGGGCAGAGGCCCGTGGGCCCTCAGAGCTGGACATATGGGAGGACCCGGCGAGGGAAGCCGAGACCGAGTGCCTGGGGAATGGGCTGATGGCAGAGCTTGAGCGTGTCCGGGGAATCAAGGAGGCACATGGTCCCGAAGGAAGGCAGGGCCAGCTGGGTGGAGAGCTGGGGACAGGTCGAGTGGCATGGAGACAGAACCGCCGTCGACCTCAGCGACGCGGAGGGCAGTACAATCCCGTTAGAGCGATCTAGGTGCGGAGCAAACTCTGCGGAGGATCCTGCAGCTACGAGCAGGCAGCCTGCTCCCTTCTAAGGAACGCAGGCCTCGTCTGGTGCCCGGGGAACAGCCAAGCTCAGAAGCGCCAACGGGGCTGCGTGGGGGTCTGGCCCAAGTGGCTTCTTGGGGACAGAGGGAGAGAGACAGAGGCCAGAACGGAGGGGCCCAATGGAAGGCTTGCCCTCTGAGTGCACGTGGGCCCGCCTGCGTCCGCTCCCGTGACTGCCAGCTTCCTGCCCACAGTCTGGGCGCGGAGATGGTCAGGCCTGCAGGATGGATGGAGCGGGGCCGGTGGCTGGTCGTGTGGGGACCGCAGATGTGCCCTGATGACTCCCTGAGAGATGCGTGCCCTTGACACTGACGACCCTGCAGCGCGGTTACCGAGCTAACACGACTCTTTGACATCAACACACCCTGGGTCACAGTGCAGGCACTTAAGGTCGTCTCAGGGTGAGAAACGGCTCCTGGCAGTAATACCCCACTTGACCTATTAACATTCCTACGAGGAAACTATGTCACAATGGAAGACATCAAAGTGGAACTGGAGCAAGGAGAATCCTCCCAAGTCTGGCCACGCCCACCCTTGACTGTACCGGGAATATTGGCCACGCCCACCCCTACCCTGCACCCTGCACCGGGAGTGCTGGCCACGCCCCCAACCTGCACCTGGAGTGCTGGCCACGTCCACCCCTCTCCTGAGGAAACGGACAATGAATCAGGTCAAGGGAGATAAAATCTCACCTGTGACGGTGACGTTCAGGACCGCGCTGCGGGCGAGGCCGTGGCCGTTGTCGGCTGTGCAGAAGTAGGCCCCTGCGTGGCTGCCGCCGACCGCAGGGATCTCCAGGCGCGCTGTCCGGGAACGCCGACGCTCCCTCCCCAGACTCTGCCCCGTGTCCTCCCGGTGCCAGGAGAACGTGGTATCCCCTGTGCCTGCGGCCGCCGAGCAAACAAGGACCAGCGGCTTCCCGGCAAGCGCCAGGCCCTCCGGGGGCTGGGTCTCCAGCAGCACTCCGGACACCGGGACCCCTGCGTGGACACGAGGGGCAGGTAAGGGCCTGTGGGGAGGGGGGCTGGCATGTTGGTCGATGTCACTTTTTATGTGACTTTTAGATAGGATGTACTCGTCAGCATGGGGCCGCCTGGGTGGCTCAGTCAGTGAAGCCTCTGACTTTGGCTCAGGTCATGGTCTGGAAGTTCATGACTTCGAGTCCCACGTCAAGCTCTGTGCTGACAGCTCAGAGCCTGGAGCCTGCTTCAGATTCCTGGTCTCCCTTTCTCCCTGCCCCTGCCCCAGTCATGCTCGGTGTGTGTGTGTCTCAAAAATAAATAAACATTAAAAAAAAAAAAAGATGCACTTGTCAGCAGGTGCTGGTATCGCAGTGCAAAGACTGTGCAGTTTGGACCTAGACCCTCACTAACTGCCCATCCTGCTGCTGAGGCCCCCAGAGAGAGAAAAATCGGCTCTCCTGGAAGCCGCGTTTGAGTTTTGTCTGATGTCCTGGCAGCAGTCTGAATTGTCTGCAGTGACAGGTGACAGTGGAGGTGGCTGCCAGGGCACGGGGCTGGACCACACCTGTTTCCAGGGGTCCTGCTTTGGTGCCCAAGACGAGATGGCACTCATTGGATTTTTCTTTGTATGTGTGTGTGTCCTTCTCTTGTGCCCTGCACGTCCCGGACACTCATGTTCTTTCTTGCTATTGATTAGGAGGAAGCTGACGCTTATCTCCTCCACACGTCACCCGAGATCTGGCTTCTAGAACGTCTCAGCTCAGTAGGTGGCGGGCGCCTTGTTGTCTGGATCTTGCTCGTCTTCCCTAACTCTGGCCTCGAACTCCACCTGTATCATGTCTCAGGGGTAGAGTTCCAAAGGAACTCTGAGTTTTTAGAGAGAGGATGGTGGAAAGGAAGCCCTGGGTGCCTCACTTCTCAGTGCCGGCACCCCCATCAGGAGGCGGTCCCCCGTGCACGGCACTAAGGGAGCAGTTTGTGGGGTGGGGCAGGCCACAGCCCTGCGCCCCGTCCCCCTGCAGCTCCCCCACACTCACCCTGCACGGAGACCTGCAGCGGGAGGCTGTGCTTTTGGATGTCCTGGGCCGCAGCGACGCCACACCTATACCATCCCGAGTCTTGCCTCCGGATGTCTGTGATCTGGAGTTCCGGGGACCGGCTCCAGTCTGACAGCATGCCCCCGTGCTCCCTGAAGAAGATGAAATGAAGCACCGTGTCCCGCCGCTCCGGAGCCCGCTGAGTCTCGCAGCTCAGGTTCATGGAGCCGCCCTCTGTGGGCTGGGATGGGGTGACTTTCAGCCTTGGCTGTGGAAATAGTTCTAGAGAGAAGAGGGAGATCAAGGTCTCAGAGGGCAGTTCTGGGGGCCCTGGGGCAAGCGGGCTTGGCTTCTGGTCCTGGGGAAGTTCAGACACCAGGCAAGACCCTGTGTTTCCCTCTTTCCGCCCCAGCTCAAGTGCAAGGGCCCTAGGGGCTCTGCCTGCCGGAGGACACACGTCCCTCCTTATCCAGCGTTGGGACCGCAGTGTGTGGGTGCCCTGTCATGCCCGGTTCCCCACCTGGACATTACTGAGCAAATCTATAACCTATATGAAATGAAAGGTTTACCTTGAATGCGAACTATCTTGCTGTTTGACCTAAATATGTTGTTTTTGCCCAAGTATCCAGTGCAGCGGTAGGAGCCGCTGTTGTTTGCACTTGCGTGTGGAATCAGCAGGTCCTGGCTTTGACTGGAGGTGGAAATGACCTTCTCATTCCAGCTGTACTTCACGGTGGTCAGCGTCTCCCTCCTCTTCACCCGGCACCTCAGGACCAACGTGTCACCTTCAAACACGGCATGTGGGGCCTGGAGAATGAGCAAGCCTGGAAACCACACGGGGACAGGAGGGGGCGCTGAGGGACACCCGTCCACTGCGTGCAGCTCGGGTCACAAGGCCTGACCGTGTCTTTCTCTTCTCTCTCTCAGGGTTTAGTCCCCTGCCCCAGGCTCACGCATTCCCTTCCAAATCTGATGACCTGCCTCAGGTACAGTTCGTAAATGAACCCCACACACACTGCTGTGACACCTCCTGACATTCGGGGGGGAACCGCAGTGTGAGGATTCTAACGTGGGTGAGCTGCACGCCGGACATGATTAAAGACCACCTGCTCACCTGGGCCCTGAGCGGAGTCACCGGGGGTGGGGGAGGCTCCGGGAGCAGACTAGAAAGTGTCCCCACACACTTGGGTTTGCTCTGTCGCAGGCTTGTCATCAGACACAAGCCCCGGGGGACAAGGGACAGGGAACGGGGTCCTGGATGGACATTCTCCTGCTCTTTAGATGCACATGACAGGTCAGTTCTGTCCCCGCTGTCTAAGGTGAATCAGGGACGACTCCCTGTCCCGCAGTGCAGTCCCCGTCCGGGGGTGCAGACCATTGTCTGTGAAGTGGGCAAAGCAGGACGGGGAGAGAGCAGGTGCCCCCGAGGCAGGACAGCAGGAGTAGAGAAGGGACAGGTGCCAGAACGGGGCCGGGGGGGGGTGGAGGGGGGGCGGAGGCCTGAGGGCGAAGCTTCCGCCCTCTGAGCTCCTCCGAGGCCCCCTCTGCTCAGTGCCTCCGCGTCCCTGTCGTTTCTCCTGCAGGGGGGGGGCTGGCGGGCCCTGAGGGCAGGAGCTAAGGTGCCCTCAGCATCGAATCCCCAGCAACAACCTCCTTGCTCCGCTGTACAAACGCACAGGGATGTCTGCTGATGATGTTAGACAAGGAAACTGCAACCCCGACAGTGAGGGGCCCTGGGGAATGAAGGCAGTGGAGGTCAAGGGTCAGAGCGGATTGAAGGTCCTGGGTCTTCAGCCCAGGGGGCGCCGAGGCCCGGAACCTGCTTGCAAAGTTTTAACTAGTTCACCCTCCTTCTGACCTGAAGAAAAGGTGAGCCTCACGTAGTCACTGGGGAGCGAGTCCTGGGTCTGGCATCCGTACGCTCCAGAGTCACGGGCAGGCAGGGTGCTTCCCGGGGTTTCACCTAGTTTTCTCCTCCCGAGAAACCAGAAGAAGCGCCGTCTTTTCTCTGGTTCGAGGAAGTGAGACACATTGCAGGTCAGAGTCACCGTCTCTCCTATGAAGACGACGGTCCAAGGAGGATGGAGGGAAATCACGGGTTTGGACGCAGCTTCTGAGGAAGAAAGAGACAGAGCCTGAGATGGAGACGGAGATGGAGGCGGTCCCCACCGCGGTCATCCGTGTGGGACAGACCCGAGGACCCGGCCTGGGGGATCCCGGGGAAGCCTCCCGGCTGTGTCCGCCTTTCCCGGGGTTGCGGTGGCCGCTCCGTGGCCTGTAGGAGCAGGCCGGCCTTGCAGCCGGCGACCCTGTAGGCCCTGCTCTCTGTGGAAGGTCAGCGATAGGAGCCGGGCTCGGTGGGTCCCTCCTGACTCCCTCCCCTCTGGGCTCCTCCTGTGACAGCCGCCATCTAAGATAAGCATTTGTGTGGCCTGGCCGTCGAGGGGCAGGGCTGTGGACGCAGGGAGTGTGGGAACTGGGGGGTCGATTATGCAGTTACGGAGAAGTTGTATTTTTGCCGACCCGAAGCAGATGTGGGAAAGCGAGACACAGAAGCACACGGAACGTGAGTGGCAGGAGCCAGGCTCACCCCGCAGACCCCAGGGTCCACTTTCAGGACAGCGGAATCTGCGCCTTGAGTGAAATCAGGCCCTGAGATCTTTGGAACCTGGACGGACAGACAGGAGCCGGAGAGTGTGGTAAAGACAACAGTACAGTAGGAGCTGGATTCTCCCTGTTGAAGATCCAGGAAAAGACTTTTCCCTGCCTTCCTTTAAGAATTTCTTTCTTTTTTTAAATATTTATTTATTTTTGAAAGAGAGCAAGAGACAGAGCGTGAGCAGGGGAGGGGCAGAGAGAGAGAGGGAGGCACAGAATCGAAAGCAGGTTCCAGGCTCCCAGCTGTCAGCACAGAGCTCGATGCGGGGCTTGAACCCACGAACCACAAGATCATGACCTGAGCTGAAGCCCCAGGAATTTCTTTCTAATGTATGTGAATCTGTGTACACTTGCCAGTGTCACGGCTGGGGAGTGTCCCGCGCAGGAAGGAGCCATCGTCTTTTGGAATGTGGACATCGAGGGGCGGAAATGTCTATTTGCTCTGACACTCATGGCAACCCCAACCTCAGACTGTGGAGATCTTTCCTGGGGTGGATAAAGCCACTCAGCCGGCTCCGTGGTCTTCCCGACACAGAGCTCGGATGAACCGTGTGGGGCGAAGGCGCTGTCAGGGTCTTGCGCCTGGCGAGTGGCTATTCCGCCGAGGGACCTGTATGCGGGGGCGGCAGGTCTGCCCAGCTGAGTCGGGGTCGGGGTCCCTTCTGCCCTTGTGACCTCTTAGCGGATGGCCTGAGATGCGCCTCACACTCTGGGTTGATACTCCTTCAACAAGAAGTGTTTCCTTTCCCTACTCCCTCTGTGGAGATTTCTGAGTTGGGAGAAGATTTTGCTTTTAATTACATTTCTCCAACAACAAACTGTCACGGACCCACTTTCCTATCTGAGTGTTTATTTTCTGAGTTTTGTAGCTTGGAGGTTGGGAGGGCTGGTTGCTGAAATTGATCCAGAATACAGCCCTGTGGCCTGAAAAATTACGTTGAGCTGAAGGCATTTCAGAATAGGTTTTACATAAGATTTTTTGTTCTGCACACCCTTTCATGCCTCTCAGAAGGACTCTGTTATAAATCGCTTCCCAGGGGCAGCCAGGAACACCGGACCCTTATCATCAAGGACTAAACCGACGTCACGAAACTACCGTACGTGCCGGTGTGTCTTTCCTGAAAGGCTCCCCGGCCCTTTCCCTGCTCGGATGGTATCTGAGCCCAAGTCCTAACCGCTTCCCTGGCTGGCAGTGTCTGTGCACCCTGGTGAGGGGAATACAGATCTTTCTCCTGCGGATCGGTCTTTTGTCTGTTTATTTTTTAATCTTTTTTCCTTATGTTTTTATTTGTTATTGAGACAGAGAGAAACAGAGCATGAGCAGGAGAGGGTCAGAGAGAGAGGGAGACACAGAATCCAAAGACAAGCTCCAGGCTCTGAGCTCGCTGTCAGCACAGAGCCCGACGCGGGGCCCAAACCCACGAACCGTGAGACCATGACCTGAGCCGAAGTCAGACGCTCAACTGACTGAGCCCCCCAGGCGCCCCACTTCTTTTGTCTGTTTAATTGGCAGCTCCCAACGGTACACTTAAGAGGAAAGACATGTGTTTCCTCCCTGAGATGTCGCCCACCATGGAAAGCCTCGCCTTTGTCGCTGCCGCCCAGCCCCGCTGCGGGGTCAGTGTCAGGCGTTACACAAGGGGATGGGAGGCAAAGTCACCGCTCACGTTCTGCCTGAGACTCGGGAACTCGCGACCTTGGGAACAGTCACCAGCCGTGGGGTCCGTGCAGTTCTGGGTAAGGAGAGGTCAGGGGAGTGGGCCAGGAGAGGACCCGCAGCGTGGGCGCTGGGAGCGGCTTTGCCCCTACGGGGAGGGGGCCGAGCGTGGTGGGGGCGGGCAGTGGGGGGAGCCCTCGTGCAGTTTTATTACCTTCCTCCTCCCCCAGCTTCCTGTCACGATGCCTGAAGCTGGGGCCGCTACCACATGTAAAAGATAGATATTACATTCGAGGTTTGTTCTGCAAAATTGCCTGTGGTGATCTAAATTCGGCGAAGTAGAAAATAAGCCAGATTATTTCCATTTGCATGATTTCATTTTTCAAAAGGAAAATCTCAGTGATGGGGGCATGCAGTTTACCATAAAATTTTAAGTGGAATCACTTGAGATGTGTTTTTTTGTTTAAGGCCTGGATGCTCAGACCAGGGCCGTCTACATTGAGGGGCCGTCTACACTGCTTTTTTAAAGCTGGAGACTTCAAATAGTCATACCTTTGTCTGCAAGAATGCCCAGATAGATGTTTCAGTTACGCCCAAATGTGAAGGAAATACTCTCCCCGTGTTGGGGAGAGTATACAGTAACTGGAACATTGTTTTAGGTAAAGAAGCTGGATGTTCTGTTTGGTGATGCAAACATGCTCGTGTTTCTGCAGACTTTCTGCCTCTCTTTAGAGGACTGGGCAGAATCTTCCGCGTTTGCAGCGCCCTTGGACAGAAACCCCTACTGTCCGTGTTCCCAGGAAGCACCTGGGAGAGGACGTCTCAGACCCGAGGGAAAGGAAGCCTGCTGGCGTGTGGGGCCGGCCTCCTCACGGGTCCTCGGAAGGTGCCCCGCTGCGTGCTCAGAGAAGACGCACCTTGCCAGGGCCTCCTGAGGTTTGGACTGAGTCAGTGAACTTAACCACGTCTAGTAGCTGATCTGAGTTCTGTATCTCTTTTCTCCATCCCACAGCATTTAGCGAAGTCCAGTCAAGTGACAGTCTCTTCCCAGTTAGGCAGGGTTTTGTGGGGGAGGGGCCGGGTCCCCCGACCGAGGGGGAGGGCCACGGGCCCAGGAACTGCAGGGGCCTGTACATCAGGGGGCCGTGGCTCCTGCTGGCAGGGGCTGGGTGACAGCGATCAGTCCCCCGGACGAACTCAGTGGTCCCAAAGGGATTTTCGGGGAGCACAGGGACACCTGGACGCAGCTCCCAGAAGCCTGGTCTTGCAGGGGGCGGTGCTGTCCTGGGCTAGGACAGGTGCGGAGGCCGCCGCCCCTCCCTGCGGTCTCGGCCCGTGTCCGGCCTTCCCTGCCAGGCTTCTGTGCCCACTGTCAGCCTGGCCGCCGGCAGGGGCATGCCCTCCTTGGCCTCTGTGACGTGCCTCCCAGGCCCCGCCCGGTTCCTCCGACCCGATGGCAGGTATGACCCGGGAGCATGACTTCCCGGCTCGTGGGGTCAGAGTCGTAGCACAGAGTGGCCCTCAGGACGGGGGGGGGGGGGGGTGGGCGGGGACCAGGCCTCCTCTTACGAGCAGTCCACGCAGAGGCCGGGCACTACAACATCTAGATACGGAAAAGAGACAAGAAAAAGGCGACCGACTTACCAGGCTGTCCACCGGCTGGAGCTGCAAGAGAGGTGAGGGCGAAGGTCAGCACGAGGCACGGGGCCGAGCCCTCCCACCCACAGGCCCCCGCGAGGGCCCCACTCCAGCCGGGGGCAGGAGAGGCGCACCCAGCTCCGCCACCCAAGAGGCCAGGGGACGCCGTGGTGGCCGGAGCGCAGGTGGAAGAAGGCCTGGACTTTAGGGGTGTGACGCTGGACAAGCGATGGAAGCCCATGCCTCGCCTTCCCCATCTGCAATGTGGGGACCCGGCAAGTGACCTCAGAGTCTTGTTTCAATGGGTTAAATTAGGAAGTCTTCCAACACTGGCTGCTGCCACTATCTTTTAAACATGAGCCTGGCGGGCGCCTGGGGGGCTGTCGGTCAGGTGTCCAACAACTTCAGCCCAGGTCATCAACGCAGGGTTTGTGGGTTCGAGCCCCGCATGGGGCTCTCTGCTGTCAGCGCAGAGCCTGCCTCAGACCCCCTGGCTCCCTGTCTCTCTACCCCTCCCCTGATCGTGCTCTATCAAAACTAAACATTAAAAAAATAAACCAACGTGAGCCTGGTGTGGCTGCTGCTCAGACTCGGCTTCTGCCATCTCCTTGCCTGCAAGGGTTTCTCCTTCAGTACCAAGAAGAGGCGGGCCACCCTGTGCACGACACCCTGATGAAATCCACCTCCTCCATGAAGCCTTCTCGGATGCCTTGGGGCTGCAGGGGCCGCACTCTGCTCTAGCCCTAGTGAGTCATCACAGCTGGCTGGGACTGGAAATCAGATATGCAGGCGGCTACCCGTGTGTTTCCCGTGAGCGCGGGCTGGACGCCTGCCTGCTGCTGTGTGGAGGTGAAGGGCCGTCTGTGCCTTGGCGCCCTCCTCTGCGAGATGGGATTTGCAGCAGTTCCGGCTCACGGATTGTTGGAAGCGTGGGTAGAGTCACACATGGGACATTCTTAGAAAAGTGCCTGGATGGTCAGAGCTCAGCAATTAATTGTTGATTACTATCAGCAAGAATTAACGACTATCACCACACATTCTCTTGTGATTCATCGTGTGATATTTTTGTGTCTGATTTCAAGCCAAATGCTTTTGCATGTGTACCTCGATTTCCTCATCAGAGTGTCAGCCTTCTGGGACAGAGACTGTGCCTTCCGCGTCCTGTGTTGTCCCCAGTGCCCAGCCCTGTGCTGTGCCCAGTGTACCCCCTCATTCACCACGCAGTTCCCTCGATGTGCTGGCCACACTAATAATGCTCCCCCTAGTTAGGGGCTGGAGATGCAGCTGGGCACAAGAAACGAGCTTAATAAATATTTCCTGTGCAAATGACTGACTGACTGACTGGTCTTTGCTTCCCTAGCTCGAGCACCTGGGACATTAGTGCCTCACCTGGACAAATATTGAAAAATAGTACAGAGGTGGAGTAGGGGGGCAGGAATCCAAGGAAATTCATCTTACTTCCTCTCCTCTCCTGCTTTTTTGCAAATATCAGAGCAGGGCACGATTGTAGGATTCAGAGAGGGAAAAACTATTCTCAGCAGAAACTCGTTTCTTTAAAAATTTTTTTAAAATGTTAATGTTTATTTTTGAGAAAGAGAAAGAGAGAGAGAACAAGCAGCGGAGAGGCAGAGAGAGGGAGACACAGAATCGGAAGCAGGCTCCAGGCTCTGAGCCGTCATCACAGAGCCCGGCGTGGAGCACGAACCCAGGAACCGAGAGATCATGACCTGAGCTGAATTCAGAGGCTTAACTGACCAAGCCCCCCTGGCACCCCAGCAGAAACTCATTTCTAAGGCAGCTCACCATTAGGACATGTTCCCTTTGCACCGATTCAGGCTTCTGTGATCAGGGAGGTGACTGAATCTAACTGTAGACATTTTATCTACAGTGGGCAAAATAGGCTCCCTTCTGGAGTAGGAGGACTTTTTTGGAGGCAATTCAAAGCAAGTGACAAACACACTTTTGGAAATCATCCCTCCCTTCATAGCGCTCCACCAAGACCTTCCCCTCTTGTTGATTTCCTGCTGTTCTGAAATAGAAGTAAACTCCACTTGTCGGCAGCCCGGAGGCTCACGCAGAGGCCCGGCTTCCTCCAAGAGTGGAGGCTTCTCCACCACTTACCGAGGACCAGCAGAGACGCCCACAGGAGCATGGAGGCGCGCCCCAGGATGCTGACGAGCCGCGGCTTGCAGATGGACAGACTGGCCGTCTGGCGCTGGGGAGTGAGTGCAGCACAGTGCCTCTGAGTGTGGCCGGCTGTGGTCGTGAGGCAAAAAGAGGAAGTACAGGAATGTTTCTTAAAATACCAGCATCACGTTACTCAGGGCGAGAGAATCCCAATGACCAAAGTCACTAACTCGCAGAACGCCGTGGGTGCCGCTCTGACTTCGAGGTGCGAAAGGCTCCTCAAAGCTTTAACTGTCATATTTTCAGAAACTTCGAGCCGCCGTCCTCCAAGGAAAATGCAACCCGTTCTCTCTCTGCTGCCAGATGCCAGGCAAGACAGTAGACCTGTTGTGATTCACCTCCTGCTGGGATGTCCCTGAACTGGTCCAGAGCTGGACAAGTTCTCTTTCAACGCGGAAACACGCTCGTCCAACCTCGGAGGCCTCGGCTGGACCTCCTCTGGCTGATCGTCCACAGATGCTGAAGCATCTGAATCATGAGACAACTTGTCCTCTGTCTGACACGTATGAAAATAACCTGACTTATCTGTCTCAGAGGAAGCCACAGACTTTGACCGGATTAGCAGGTGGACTGCGGAATAAATTATGGCCTCATTTTGCTCTTCCTGGAGATGGGGCTGTCAAAATTTCACCTTAGGGTTCTGGAATCTAAAGTTTGTTACGGGAGTGTCCTGACGAATGCATGTTGATTCTCCAGCTAGACGTTATGCAGAAGGCTGGGCGCTGGGAGTGCAGTGGTAAGCAAGACTCCTCGCTTTCGTGGTCGTGGGGCAAAAAGAAGAGCCAAATGGTTCAATTCAGAGTGAAAAGTGCTCTGATCATCCAATAGGAGGGAAATCTAACCCAGGATTTTCAGGGGAAGTGATACCCAAGTTGAGGAGGTGTCTTTCCGGGACTGGGCGATGACCACGGACGGAGGTGGGCGGCACTCACCATCACCATCACCTTCACCCTAAGGTATCTGTGACCCAATGACCCTTGATCCCCTGTGAGTGGAAGACATCAGACAGAGGATGAAGCATGACTGGTCCGTATTGCTCTAATTTACCATGTTTCTGGGTGCCTACAGCAGCTTCTTTCTCTAACCTGGGCTTGTACTGAGCAACACTTGCATTCCAGGCAATGTCCATAACCTTAGAAATATGATAAGGTGAATAAAAGACACTTCTTTTAAAGACTTATAAAATGTTGCAATATAATGCACCAAGGGGACATACTGGATGTCAAGGTGACATTCAGTCCTTCATCACCTCGTCCCCTGACCTTGTGTCCTGTCTCAGTTGCTTTCATTTTGAATCCTGGCTGTGCCTCTTATTCGTTAGGCGACCTTGGTCAGGTACTGAGTTAGCCTCCTCAGGCCTCCATCTCAGCATTGCTACAAAGGAGGTGAAAATAATATCCACTTGGGGGGGATGTTGATATTGATGGTACGTGTGACATAGATCTTGTCACCGTGCAAAAGTTCAATGTCACTGTTACCATTTTAGGACCATGAACTGGAAAGCACTTCATGATCCTGATGGTATTCGACCAACACGCATAGTTTATGTAGGTGGAGAACTCAATTATTGTTGATGGACTAAAAGTTGAAGGGAATTTGAAGTCCTATCTTCTGTTCCCTTTTTTCTGGATCAGTTCTGTCAAATGAGTGAATTTTAATGAGCAAATTAAAATTTACATTTATGACATTATATAAGATGTGCAAACGCATGAGTCACGTTTATAACCACCATCTAAAATTTTCAAAAATTTTGAGGCACCGGGGTGGCTCAGTGGGTTAAGTGTCCGACTTCGGCTCAGGTCATGATCTCACCATCCATGAGTTCGAGCCCCGCATCGGGCTCTGTGCTGATAGATCAGAGCCTGGAGCCTGCTTCACATTTCAGAATCTGTGTCTCCCTCTCTCTGCCCTTCCCCTGCTTACAGTCTGCCTTTCTCTCTCTCTCTCTCTCTCTCTCTCTCTCTCTCTCTCTTTCTTTCTCTCTCTCTCTGTCTCTCTCTCTCTCAAAAATAAACATTTAAAAAATAAAATATAAATAAAAGTTTAAAGAATTTAAATAAGTTGAGAGCTATTTTTTGTTGCTGTGTGTTGTGTCACTGGCATGAATGCTTCAGTTATTTGTGAAAAAATTGGGGTTTCATTTTGAGCCATCAGCTGTGACTTGCACCTTCCACAATTTACTAGGCAATGGTTTGATTGATCAGGAGCAGTGTTCAGATTTTATATTAATTGAGATAGTAATACCTGTATTCAGTGACGGTGTAAGAAACTGAAAATTCTGATCCTTTTCATATATAATGTTCAAAACTCTACCTTTTAAAAATGAACTTTAAATGCTGTAATAAGTTTAGACTCACGGGAAAGTGGCAAAGGCAGTAGAGAAAGTGCCCATGTGTCCCTCCCTCTGTTTCTGTTTCTCTGAACACTGTCATCTCACATGGTAGTGATTCATTTGTCAAAACTCAGAAACCAAGATCGACACCTTAGTGTTCGCTCCACTCTCTTCAGATTTAACCAAACTTTCTGTTAATGTGCTTTCCCATCATCCCGTCCAACATATCACATGACTTTTGTTTACCTCTTCTTGGTGTCCTCTGGTCTGTAACGATTTCTCGCTCTCTGTGGTTTTTGAGACCTCGCCAGTACCGAGGAGTGTTGGTCAGCATTTGGGAATGTCTTCGGTCCGGGTTTGCCTGATGTCTTTCTCGTGAAAACACAAAACAGGGTTGTGGATCTTCCGAAAGAATGTCACGGAAGCGGAGTGCGCTCATTGTCACATCATACCAGCGAGGACATGACAGCGACAGGACCGACCACAGGTGCTGCTCATCTGGATCTCTTGGTTCTGGTGTGTTGGCCAGGTTTCTCCGAAGTCCAGTCTCTGTCTGTCCCTTTCCACACTCGGGTGTTTGGAAACAGGTCACTAGGTCCAGCTCTTCAGGGGATGGGACAGGGAAGGAGTTAATTTCCACCTCTGTAAGGTAGATTCGCCTCTTCATTTATTTAGTTGTATGTGTGTTCATTCATTCATTCATTCATATATATCACCATGGACTCAAGTATATTTATTTCATGCTTTGGGTAATAATCCAGTGCTAATTTACTTTGTTGCTCAAAATATTCCAGCTTTGGCTCTTGGGGGCACTTCAGATGAGCTCCTATGACCTTGTGACATGCCCTCACTTGTTCTGTTTTGTTCTGTTTTGAACACTTCTGGACTTTCTGGCACTCTGGCATTACAAGATATTCTAAGCTCATCTGGAATCAGCCATTCCCCAAGGATCACTGGCCCTTTCCAGGAGCAGCTGGCATTTAGAAACCAAGATCTGGGTGCTGGGTATGCTCCTCAGTCCTGGGGGAACGTTATGCAAGTTTAAGTAAGGGGCAGGGCGTCTGTGGTCTTGAGTGCACCAGAAGTGTGGGGACACTGAAAGATAAATGTGCTCTCATTATTAAGAGCCTCTGTTCCCAAGCCAGCAGCTGGACGTGCTAGTGCTGAGGGAGGAAGTCCTTGGAATTGTCAACTCCGAGCATCAGAGAAAAGGCAGTGAGTGTGCTCAGTTTCACTTCTTCGGAAGCTAGTGCTGTCTGGAAGTCTTCTTCCATGTTCCCTGCATTTGGATATGGGTGGTTCTAATCTCCAACAGCTAAAGACACTCATCTTTGGTATTGGAAAATTTTCTAAGGCGATTGCCAGTTCTAAGTCGAGACTCTTCCATGTTCATGAACGTACAGGTTTTTTTGCTCGAGAACTGGGCCAAATTAGATCAGAATCACGGCTCCTTAGAGTCCCCATTCCAGACTCACACCGCACAGGGGTGTGGTGGAGGGTGCGGAACAGACCCTCGGTTTGTAGCCTAGGGCCCAGCTGTGGATTCTCTGTCACCTATAAGCCATACAGATCAAGGCAGATCCACTTTGCTACTTTGAGATTATTTTTTTAAAACAAAACCCTATTTTTTTCTACATTAAATTTTTTTTGTTTTCAAATTTTTATTTATTTTCAAATTTTATTTATTTAATATCAACTTCATTAACATATGTAGTCTGGTTTCAGGAATAGAATCCTGTGATTCATCACTTACATGTAACACTCAGTGCTCATCCCAACAAGTGCCCTCCTTAATGCCCATCACCCCTTTAGCCCATCTCCCCACCCCTCCCCTCCAGTAACCCTCAGTTTGTTCTCTGTTTATCTGACATTTTTATTTTTATTATTTTATTTAATATTTTTAATGTTTATTTATTTTTGAGAGACAGAATGTGAGTGGGGGAGGGGCAGAGAGAGAGAGAGAGAAGGAGACCCAGAATCTGAAGCAGGTTCCAGGCTCTGAGCTGTCAGCACAGAGCCCGATGCAGGGTTTGAACTCATGAACTGTGAGATCATGACCTGAGCTGATGTCGGACACTCAACCAACTGAGCCACCCAGGCACCCCATATCCTACATTTTTATTTTTATTAAAAAAATTTTTTTATGTTTATTTATTATTGATACAAAGAGAAACAGAGCATGAGTGGGGGAGGGACGGAGAGAGAGGGAGACACAGAATCTGAAGCAGGCTCCAGACTCTGAGCTGTCAGCACAGAGCCCGATGTGGGGCTCGAACCCACAAACGGTGAGATCATGACCTGAGCTGAAGTCAGATGCTTAACCAACTGAGCCACCCAGGCACCTGTATCCTACATTTTTAAAGAAGAAATTAAAACTTTTAGAAAAATGGCAAGAATAAGACAATGAATACCTGTATGTTCTTTACCGAGATTCATCGACTGTTAACATTTTGTCACATTTGGTTATCTTTTTCGGAGGGATGGCCAAGGTAGCCCTTGTGCAGGGCTGGCTCGTCCATGTGTATTGGGCTGTGAGATGGCGCTGGGGGCGGGGAGACAAGGAGGACATGTTGGGCTTGGGGCCAGAGGCAGGAGTTTACGTGCCTTACAGGGTCAGGTTCTGTAGGGAATCCAAAGGATCCAAGAATTTTATATGTGAACCTAGACCAGCAGGTCATAATGCAGGAGGCAGGAGGATTTTATTCATTCACTAGATTGAGTTATAACTTATCTCCAGACATACACTGCGGAGCCTCCATTTGCACCACTGTCTTGGACCAGATGTGGGGCAGGGAGTACCTAACACTTATTTGGGAGGGAAAAGGAGATACTGCTTTTTGCTGATTTTGTTCATAGGTGGCACAGGCGTTAGAATGAGTGGCCTCAAGATGTGCCACTTTGGCATGGCAAAATTTTTTGAATTGAAAACAGTCAAAGCCCAAAAGACTCAGAAAGATACTTGGACACCCCCCTCCCCTAAGGAATTAGACGGAGGACCTGCCCCCGGTACAGAACCACCACCAGGGAGAACCGGGCAGGCAGGCGGGGCGAGCGGCGGAGCAAAGCCTGGGTTAGAATTCCTCTCCGTGCGCCACGGCTGCCGGCGGCCCGCAGACATTTGTTTACCCAACATTTATTTCTCCATCTTCCTGTTCATGGTTTTCCTTCCCTCCGAAGCCCAGCCCTTAGTGCACTTTAGTTCAGAATGATGTAAATACCTCATTTTGCCCAACGTCTTTGGAATCTCGTTTATGTGGCTTTCCTGTATGGGTGTCATTAAAGTTTATTTCCTCCCGTTAATCTGGCTCATGTCATTTCAATTCTTAGACGAGTCAGAAGAGTCTTGAAGGGTAGAGAAGAATTTTTCCTCTCCAACAGCTGAAACCGATTTTTTTTTTACTATTACTTCCATTGGCTGACACATTTTGAAAAAAAAATAAGCAAAATAATAATTGTTTTAAACTGTAACTTTTAGTTCAATGTTGTGATTTCCCAAATCTGACAATTCACTGGAGGTCAATATATTAAAGAATTTAAAATGTTGAAACTTATGTTGTACATCTAAAACTAACTAGTGTAACACTGAGTGTCAACTCTACTGAATGAATGAATGAATGAATAAAATAACAAAACTTAGACACAAGAGGGGCTGAGGGCAAGCTGTTCCAAGCTGGGGTCGCTCTAGCATAGAGGTCATTCTGAGCAGAAGGCAGTCAAGACCCTAGAGGATCAAGAGAAACCGTTCTCTACCTTAAGCACCCAGAAGACTCCAAACTGGGGTCTTTGCCGGAATAAGGGTTATTAGCAGAGATGCATTCGATCCAAGTGACCCATCGCTATGGCGGGTAACACATCTAATTACCAAAATCTGCCCTCTCCTTGTCTCCCTGGGAAGTACTTTCCTTCCCTCGGAAGTCCCAGACCCCCATCCCCTTCCCTTGAGTTCAGAGTGACTTACTGACCTCATTTTGCCTGACTGTCTTTGGAATTTCCATGTCTGTGTGGATACCCCATACAAACACTATTAAATTTGATTTTCTCCTGTTCATCTGTCTCATGTCGGCTGGACTCTTAGTCTGGCTGGAAGGACCTCAGTCTCGCGTGAAGGGGACAGGACTTCTTGCTCCCTGATAGCACCAAAGTAAAATCACCCAGCCACTGGCAGACAGCATTCAACTGCATTTGGCTTCCAAATTTCATCTGTGACTACCCATTTTTAGCTGGAAACACATACCACAAAAGCCTCAACAGAGAGAAGGGTTTGGAGAGGCATCATTTAAAAAGTTATACTGGAGGGGGCGCCTGGGTGGCTCAGCTGGTTAAGCGTCTGACTTCAGCTCAGGTCATGATCTTGCTGTTCATGAGTTTGAGCCCCACATTGGACTCTTTGCTGTCAGCACAGCACGGGATGCATTGCCTCATCTCTCTCTGCCCCTGCCCTCCCCATGCATTCTCTCTCTCTCTCTCTCTCTCTCTCTCTCTCTCTCTCTCAAATAAGTAAACATTAAAAAAAATTGCACTGGATGGCATTCTCTACTTTATGGGAATGGGCAAGTTTACATTTTACAGATTTACTCTGCTTTAATTGCTTCTCATAGATTGGTGCCCCTAGCATCTGTTTTATTCCAACTCAGCCTATTTTAAGGGGTGTGAAATCAAAGCCAGAGGGCTGCTGGCAGGCGATGTGGAGTAAAGAAAGGGAGATGTGAGAAAAATCAACTGCCAGAGTGCAACACAAGTTCCCCTGTTTTCACTGAACTACTGGAGGTGTGTGCCACATAATATAAACATGTGAGATTACATTTTAAATCCAAGTTCAAAAAATACAGATTGGAATGCAGACGTAATTATTGATTTTTCTTTCATTGTTCATTACAGCAAGAAATCAGTATCAGGACGGACATTTCATAGTTGTATATGCAGCATAGAATTCAGTTTTATAAACTTTAAATGGTCACAATATTCAGTTTTGTTGTTTTGCAATGTTTAGTTTTGTTGTTTCACAGTTCATAAGCGCTTCTGATCATGGGTAGAAACTTTGCACCATGGGTTTTGTATTTCAGAGAGCTGTTTCCGAGATGCATACTTTCTGGCATCCCCGCGCCGCCCTCCCTGCTCTTTGGTCTTGTTACTCTTCAATCATTTCTGTTTATGACTCCCGGGCCCCGCTGTCATATTAATTGGGAAAGGCCAATTTAACCACTCTGGTTTATTTTCAGATATTCATTTTCCAAATTAACTTTTTAGTTTCACAATTTGGGATTATGCAATTCAATCCATGCTTTCTTTTCTTTTTATAAACCTTATTTTAGAGAGAGAGAAGGGGGAGGGAGAGAGAGAGAATCTTAAGCCAGCTCTGCACTGAGCCTGGAGCCCCCGAGGTGGGGCTCAATCCAACTACTCTGGGATCATGACCTGAGCCAGAATCAAGAGTCACATGCCCAACTGACTGAGCCACCCAGAAGCTGCCACCCGTTTTTATTTCTAGAAACTGATTTCAGTGAGTAGAATCCTAATTTGGGGCAGTTCCTAAGGAAGGCTTCTCTGAGGAATGATTCGGGTTTAAATGGACCATATCATCCACTGAAAGTGTCACCTATTTGATCTAATCTCTGGTGGGGAGCCAAGGCCAGACTGCTCCTCGAATGATGAGAGCAAGCTACTTTCTTTCAGTCCCTTGGTGCCGTGTGACTAGCACAGCTCTTGAGCTTCACGTAGAGGTGCCCACCGTGCCCTGCGCCTTACTCTCAGGTGAGGAGCTAATCTCTCTGATCTTTTGATCTCATGGGCATGTCTAGTTCACGGTTTTTAATTGCTGAGTGTGAGGTGTGTTCCTTCGATAACTTTAAGCGCAGGCAGATTTCTGGAGAGCAACGCCATCAGGGATTTAAGTTCCCTATTGCTGAGGAACATGGCCGTCTTGAGTTCCAGTGTCTAATAAGTGCAGTGTCAGCACTGACCAGGGTAGGAGCATCTCCATTCTGTTGGCTACGTTTGCCCTGGCCGTGTTCAGCTTTTCAAGACTTACAGCAGACTGCACAAATGGCCACACAGGCTTCCCTTCCCTGCATGAATGACCTTATACTGTGACTTTGCACCTCCTCTCATGAAGAGGGAATCTGCTTCTGTATGTCTTGAATGTGGTCTCGCCTTGTGCCTTGTTTGGGCCAATAGACGGGGCGGGGCAATGCTGTGCAAGTGCCAGATGTTTGTCTCAGGAAGCTTTGAATGCATCTGCCTTCACTGTTTGGCAACACGAGGTGCCATGTGACCAAGCCTGGACTAGTTTGCTGAGGATAAAAGACCACGGGAGAGGACCCCACCCCCCCAGCCACCCTGAGTGAGCCCGTCACAAACCAGGCAGCCCAAGCCATCCGTCCGCTGACAGCAGAGAGTCCAGACAAATCAGCCCACGCTTCCCAGCTGCACAACCCCAAGATAAATAATTGGTTGTTGACTTAGGCCATTAGGTTTCAGGGCGGTGTCTTATGTGGGCTTAGTGTCTGATACGACTTATCTCAGTACACTGGAGCCACTGTGACCAAAGTCCCATCTTAACTCTTAACGATGTTGGAATGAATACAGTTACTCCACATAGTATTATTTATGCTTATAATCTTATAAGTTGCCATAGAAAAATGCCATGAATTAAATAGAATTTTCCATACACTTAGCCTTTCAGTTCTTTTTTTTTCAATGTTTTATTTATTTTTGATACAGAGAGAGACAGAGCATGAGAGGGGGAGGGGCAGAGAGAGAAGGAGACACAGAACTGGAAGCAGGCTCCAGGCTCTGAGCTAGCTGTCAGCACAGAGCCCGACGCGGGGCTCGAACCCACGAACGTGAGATCTGACCTGAGCCGAAGTCGGAGGCTTAACCGACTGAGCCACCCAGGCGCCCCAACTTAGCCTTTCAGTTCTATCCATACTTTCAGCTTCCTGAACATCAGCCTATGCTTGATTCCTTTTCAGGAAACGTAATACTTTTGGCCTCAGGAGACCTTCTATTATAGATTTGCCCGCTATGAAAGTGTTAGTGCTTGGAAGACTTCTTGGTTTTTATGAAACACATAGCTGCATTCTCTAGCGGCCAATATTTAATTTAAGAACACAGAAAGGAAGCCCTGCTTCAAGTTCAGTTGTGTCTTTTAGTCCAAGTCCGTCAGCACCCACCTTTCTTGAGCCTGCCATCACCATCAGTCTTACTCGAATAATTTCATAATAGTATCGTTACTTGTACTTCATTGACAAAGGCACACTTTGCATATTTATTTAGGACTTTTTCGCTTATTTTTTTTTCTTGAAACCACAAATTCTCATTTTATCTTTTGTTTTCCCACTTTTGGTAGAGATGTGGGCAAAAAGTTATTCTTTTCTTAAATCTGTAGGTAAAATAATCGTATATTTGAAAGACTAAATGGCAGCTTGTCACCCAGCTTCCGATTCGGGAAGACAACAGGGACAGGTAGAGACTGGTCAGCTGGATTGCACACCCTGCCTTTGCACATTGAAATGCAGTTGAAAGCAGCCAGATATTCAACGATGGTATCATTACCAAGTCTGAAGATCTGTTCTTATCTGATTTTCCAATTTTTTAAAAGAGAAACCTCAAATATAGATTTTTGTGTGGAATCTCCTGACTTCCTAACTGTAACTAACTTAAACAATAAACACCGTGTAGGTTGACAATGTGAACCAAAGGAATATGTATGCAGTAGGATTTTCATATCCCTGCCCCCCCCTCGCCCCCACCGCCAGGGTCCACACATAGTATTGAGGGAAGTAGCTTAAACACCGATGGGGTAAGTGAATGAATGAGTGGATGTGAGGACAGTATTCTTCAAAAGAGCACAAAATGGGAAAGGGCAACCCTGTCACAGTCCTGTCCTTGGCTCTGCATCAGCAGGTGGTGGAGTAAGTCAGGGAGGAAAAGAGAAGAGAGACGTGGTCAGAAGCCAGTGAGGGAGCTTTCCGAAGGAGACTTGGTCTGAAGAAGTAAGAAAAGAAGCCCCTTGTCCTACAGCGTCCTCATCCTCGGCATGACGAGCCACTCATCTCTTTGACAGAGAATCTCTTTGTTTACAGAGCTCGATGGTTCTGAACTCCTCCTGTGCTAACGCCTCCTGCATCTCCTCTCCATTGTGGAATGGATTATGCTTGGGGAAAAATCCACACCAAAGAGATGAAGGACAATAAACCGCCTATTTTTCAAGGCAGTGCTTTGCTTGAGGGGGAAGGACAACGTCCACAGGCTCTTTCTCATCTCGCTTCCCATCCATCCAGTGACTTCTGAACGTAGGGCTCTTGCCCATCCCTGAAGACACTTCTCAGGGTCATGTAGTTGGAGGATTTCCTAAGCTGGTCTCCTCATCTCATTCTTGGCAATTGGGTAGAGTTCCACCTTGAAGAACTCAAGAATTAGGAAAAAAACGTATCTCACCATATGTGTTGAGCAAGAGCTGGATTGGGGTCATTGCTGGTCTGTGGAAGTTAATAACGATATAAATTAAGAAAGAAACAAGGAGAAATTAATTCTCCTGTATTAGACTGAGTCACCGCAGCAAGTGTATTGATTTTACAAATTACAAAACACTTGTAATAAAAAAAATCTCCCATTTTAGAGTAGAAAGTAGAAAGTCAAGGAAATACTTGAACTGGTTAATGAAATGTATCTGTAATTAGAACATACAGAATCCACAACTTCTCGAGTTCTTCTCAAGTTCTTTTAACGTCCAAGTTTTCCAGGCAGGAAAGGAATGGAGTGCGTGTGGCTATATGCTCATAGAGGGTGAGGGGGTGGGGCGCTGTGGTGGGCTGTTGGCAAATAATCTCACTTGCCTGTGGGGATGGGACCACCCCGACCTTGGCCCCTTCACGCAAATGTCCAGGGGTAGAGATGGGAATACACAGGATACCACTCACCGATTTGCAGAAGCTCGGTGCCCTGAAAGTGATGTCAGAGTTGTGGTACTGGGGTTGAGGTTAAGATGAAGAAATTTTAGAAAGTAGAAGTTTAAAGAATCTTATCCACAAGGGCATTCTCTGAAATTTAAGAGGGGAAGTTGGGCTGTGGGCCAGTTGGTCAGCTTCTCAGTTACTGTCTTCAGTGTATTCTTGTTGTTTACTTATTTATGTGGTGTCTTGGGTACCACACACCTTTCCCATAGGCACTTGATCTCCCTTTAGATGGACTTTCCCGACGTATGTGCTCGGTGGGTGTGGTGCAGCCTCTCATTTTAAAAACCCCAGGAAGGAGATTCTTATCCCCAGCTCCTGAGCGGTCATGGGTGGGCGGCCACCTGCGCACAGCCAGTCAGATCTCTACCCCAGGACTTTGCTGGTGGCCATGGGGCCAAGAGCGTGGACGGGGCAGTGTGTTGGGGCACATTTGTG
The DNA here is from genome assembly GCF_006229205.1 of Suricata suricatta. Lineage (NCBI taxonomy): Eukaryota > Metazoa > Chordata > Mammalia > Carnivora > Herpestidae > Suricata > Suricata suricatta. Next base: position 173,018,406 of record NC_043702.1, on the reverse strand, counting down.
TCACGGGGCACATTTGTGTCACAGGACACTCGCTCTGGCTCCTGATGTTTGGGACACCAGCCTCTATTTGTTCCTACTCATCTTCTAAGTCTCGTTCTCCCAGTTTCTGAGTCCCTGATAAACTTCCAGTGAAGCATCCCCCTTTTGAGAAGGGATCCAGAGTCAGTATCTGTTTCTGGAACCAAGGGTCCTGACTGAAATTCTCTTGGAAGACTGGATGAGTGTAGATGAGGGCACACAGGGTCCCAGGTTTGGGCACCCAGTAAGGAGAGTGTAGCAGCAGTGACATGGGTGCAATTCACCAGAGACTTCCTGACGAGTTGGTCTGGGGATGCCTAAGTGGGACAGTACTTCCCATAATGAAAATGGTAACAATGATCCAGTATTAAACTTGCCATTGATTATACGCCTTCTTTGCAACAGGCGTTTCTTGGAAGGTCTCGTTCAGTCCTCCAGCAGCCCTCCTAGATGGGGTGGCCACTCCCGTTTGCAGGTAAGAGGCTTGTGGCCCAGAGAGTGTGCACTGGTGGCCAGCACTCCTGCCCAGGTCTTCTCCTTTTCTTGTTGCACCGGTCTTCCTTTCCCTCCTCACAGATGACATGACACTCCAAATGGAAAACCCAAAAGCCTCCACCAAAACACTGCTAGAACTGATCCATGAATTCAGCCAAGTCGCAGGATATAAAGTCAATGCACAGAAATCCGTTGCATTTCTATACACCAATAAGGAAGCAGCAGAAAGAGAAGTCAAGGAATCGATGTCCTTTATGATTGCACAGAAACCCATAAAATACCAGGAATAAACCTAACCAGAGGTGAAAAATCTATACACCAAAACCTAGAGAAAAGCTTTTGAAAGAAATTGAAGAAGACAAAAAAAAAAAAAACAAAAAAAACAGAGTGGGGAAGAGTCTGTCCCCAAAGATACCCCGTGAACCACTGCTGTTAATGTTGAGTCTCAGCAGTGATGTCCCCTAACCACATGTCAACCACATATTCATACACCTTCATCTCGTGTTTGGATCTTTACAGGTTTGTAACCTACTCATGAGTGCCTGGCGGGGTCACCAGCCCCAAAGCACAGAGGCCGCGCTGCTGGGTGGAGTCTGGATGCTCTTTTTCCAAACGTGTCGTCTTTTTTGTTTTGTCCAGATCATTCTTTGTGCCTTGTATCCATCAGGTTCTCCAGAGAAAAGAGGTTTGCTTTGAGGGATTGCCTCATGCAATTATGGAAGCATAACCCATACCATGGGTTTCTCTGTGCGGACAAGTCTCACCATCTTCCATCTACAAGCTGGAGCTCCGAGAACCACGGGAGCCAATGGTGTGAGTCCTGGTCCAAGTCCAAGACCCAAGAACTGGCAGTGCGACGTTCCTCCTCAAGCCCCTTCCTCACCTTGCTCCGGTCAGTCCTCCGCAGAGTGGGCGGAGCCTGCCCACACCTGTGAGGGCGGCCATCTTTACCACACCTACTGATTCAGACACGGTGTGTCCAGACACACCCGAGATCAGTGTTTTCCCAGCTCTCTGGGCGTCCCAGGCCTGGTCATGTTGACGCATAAAATTCACTATCGCATTTCGATTTCACCCGCGTACTCTGTCAGGCTTTCCTTCCTTCTTTTATTTTTTTTTTTCCCTTCTTGTCTGTCTGTGACATTTTAATTATTTCTGCAACTACCAGGAGCTGATGGGTCACATCATCCCTCTTTCTTAAGATTTATTTCCCCCATCCCCCTTTTAACTCAGAAATATGTGTCTTGTCTACTTTGCCTAAACAAGTTTCTGGAACATTCTAAGGATTTTCATTTTGCTTGTAATCCAGGAGGCTCTAATGGTTTATGGTAGGAAGGGGGAATGGAGATGAGGGGCAAGGGGAGAGATGGTCTGTGGTGTTTGGGGGACCAGGGACTCTGCAATATTTGGCATAAAAGAAAGAGGCAGGTGTCTGCTTTCAGGAAGAGTTGCAGTGAACTATCCTGTAAGGACAGATTCACATTTGTCTCAATTATTTTTGTATTTCTTGATATGAAAGCCTTATTTCATAACTAACAGAAATTTCTAGAACTCAGGATTGACTGGATGCTCATGGGCTGCCCCTACTCACCCGGGTCCCCTTGGCCCGTGTCCCCTCTGTGTCCTGCTTGTGCTGGCTTCACCTCAGGGTGCAGGAGGGCTGGTCCTGGGTGAGGGGATGAAGGAACCGGGAAGGGCAGGTCAGCCAGGCCAGCCCTGGTCCCTGAGGGTCTGGGTCTGGGTCATGAGCGAGTCCTGGACTGGACAGTCTCAGAACCTTCCCTGAGCCACCGGTCACCTCGTCAGCTTCCTAGTGAGTATTTCTCCTTTTCCTTGAAACAGTGGCTGAAGACTCCAGGGAGACAGTGCGTGGGCGTCCTGACTGGCACCTGGGCCACAGTCAGACATGCCTGCAGGACACGCCTCACTTCCGTGGCTCTGCCAAGGCTGCCCTCTCGTCCCCGTGGAGCAGGCCACGGAGGGATCCTGAGGAAGAAAGGAGTCCTGAAGACAGAGGAAAGGGATGTGTGTTGAGGGCCCACTGTGTCAGGTGCACTGAGCCACATACTTCACTTGGAGATGGAGTCCCTGGGAGAGAAGAGTCTCCTTCTGAGCTGTCCCTCCCCAGGGGCTCCGCCAGGGAGGCCGAGGCTGAGAGGGAATCCCGAGCCATGAAAGCAATGAGCCTCTCACAGCCCGCATCCGCCAGGGCGTCCACCTCTTTCCCAAGACAGGAAAGAGGCCCAACAGGGATGACTCTGGAGGAATCTGCCAGCGGAGACCCACAGTCTCTCCCTGTGCTCTCACAGCCAAGGCTGCAGCAGCCGCCCCGGGAGGGACTCTGTGTGCCCTGCTGCTCCCTCCCCCTCAGCTCCGTGAAGACAGAGGCACCACCCCGAAGCTGACGTGCGCCCTCTGTCCCTGACGGATACTCCAGAAATGGGCACAAATCATGTCCAGACACACTGGAGCCTCTGCAAGGACAAGCCTTGACAGGGGCCTGTGGGCAAGGACAGGGCACTGCCTGCATACCCACCTCGACACCCCGGGGAGTCCGGGCAGGACCTCGGCTGTCGAAGGCATCCCTCAGCCTCACCTCACAGAGGTGAGCCCCTTCCTGACAGCAGCACCGCCCCGGGCTTCCCCTGGGAAGGCTCCTGAAGCCCAGAGACATGTCCCCAGGACAGTGAATGGGGGCATGGAGGAAGCCTGGCAGGGGGTAAAAGGTAGGCAGTGTCTGGGATCCAGTAGTGAGAGAGACACCTCGCCCTGCCAGGCAGGCAAGCAGCCTGCTGCCTGACACACCCGCGCCCGGGCGGGGCTGTGGGTGTGTCAGGAGGGGCCCCCACGCCTCGTGTGACCGAGACTGACCTGAGCCGGAGAGGTCTGAGTCAAGTTCAGAGAAAAATAATCACCCGGTTGGAAACCTTCCTCGATAGCATTGCTCATGGCCATTTCCTTCAAAGACATAGATCGTGTACGTATCTTTCAATCATGTCGAGCTCACGTCCCAGAAAAGATACTTGACTCTCAGGACCACATGGTCTAACCAAGCTAAGAAGTGCAGCATTGGCTTTAGACAAACTTGGTGTTCTCTGATGTGCTGGAAACCATATCATTACATCTAAAAGCACCGGTGCACGCTGCTGTTGGCCAAAGTGGTTCCGAAGAAGGTTCACACTCTGCGTGAGCGGGAGTCTTGGACACAAAGGTCAAATGTAATATCCAGGAAGAAAATGCAATTATGTGTGTATGTATCGATTATTATGAATGTGGGGCTTTAGTATACATCTCACGCAGTGTTTCTTTTTTGTATTCTGAAATACGTCATAAAATAATTGTCTTAAATCTGCGGTATCTTTGTATTGATTATGGAGCCAGACTTCTGGGTTCAAAACTAGGTTTCATCACTTTCTAGCTGTGTGACCTTGACTGACTGACTTACCCTCCCTGTGCCTAATGTCCTGACACATAAACAATACTGTGTACAATCAGTTAACATACATCCAGCAGTTAGATTAGTATAAGGCACAGGGTAAGTTCTGTGTTAAGGATTAGCTATTATGATCATTAAGAATTACAATGTTTTGTCACTATTCCTAAAAGTGGGGAGGGGAGGACAGTCCGCGGGACTTTTCAGAGATGCCGCCACTGGGCTGGAATAGGAAGAGGTAGGAGTTAGAGAGGGAGGGAGTCAAGAGGGGGCAGAAGGGGTCCCTCTAGGAGGTATAGCACATGCTCAGAGCCAGAGAAGGTGAGGGATAGAGAACACGGCAGGTTCATGTTCAAATTCCTATGTTAGAGACATTCCCAAGTTTCCTGTTGTGACTGTTCAAGCAGGAGAATCCCAGCATCCCTGACACAGGGTGTGTGCCTAGTAAATGTGGAATAAATGAGCCAGCCCAGTGTGTGGACTAGACATGGAGGCTCAGCTGCGGGCACTGGCCTGCTCCCTTCAGGCCCAGCAGAGCCTTAGCGTTGGCCGTGGGCGAGCTGGGTCTCGGGGACGGATTGCACAAAAGGGGTCCGCTTATTTCTAGTGCCTTGGGAGGCGGTCTGCCCGGGAGTGTGCGGTCAGGACGGGCGCCCGCACATTGCAGACTGCCGGCGGACACACTTCATGGCCGTAGGTGCCGCACTGTGTCCGGCTGCATCTCTCACTCCCGGCCCAGTGGCCGGCAAAGAGCTTGTGCCTCGTGAGCGTTAGTGGAATGAATGAAAAATGTCCGAGACGCGTGTCTTCCTGGGGACGGCCAGCAGGTGCTTTCCCGCTGGAGAACTGAGTGATGTGGCTACTGGCCGGTTACCCCAGTGAGTCACTTCACTCCTGGGGGCCGCGGGGCCCTCGTTATGAGTAGCCTGGGGTGCGTCAGAGCACGAGCTCGGGGGCCAGGCTCCCTCGGCCAGCTACTTGCCGGGTCGCTTTAGGGAACTTGCTCAATGTCCCTGTGCCTTGGTTTCTGTATCTATGAAATGGGGGAAAGAGTAATAATACCTCCCCATGCAGATTAAATTTGCTTAGTGCATGCTAAGTGACGGCGGCAGGAGCTGGCCAATGGCAAGCCCTCAGTATTTGCTGTGGTTATTGTTATTTTTGCTGATTAGCCCAAACTGGCCCAGACCTGGCTGTGCATCTGAGTTATCCAGGGGACCTCAGCGTAGGTGAGGGAGCAGAGCGGCCACGTCCCCAAGCTGCGTCCCCATCCCTGCCGCCGGAGCCTGGCTTTTGTTCTCCCGTGGGGGCTGGGACCATGGGCAGATGCCCCCAGAGACTGCGGGAGGGGCCCAGGGATCTTGCCCTGGTTCAGAGTGGTTGTGTGGACAGTTGCTCCTTTGTCCTGTGGCCAGGATGGAGCGTGCTCCTTTCGGGACAGCTCCGGGGAGAAAGATCCCCGCCTGGTACCTCGGGCCTGTCCTCTGGAAGGAGAGGGCTGCTCAGGCAGACCACCTGCAGCACTGAGGGCCCCACCTCACTGCGCCATCCCCCCCCCCCCGGGCCATTGTCGGCCTCACAGGAGTAGTTTCTAGAATGTTCTTTGGTCAGAGGTAGGTTGAAGGACGCTCCTTCTCCAGTGTGAGCCGAGCTGCTCCCTAGGGAGACGTACTCATGATAAAACAGGTACAGGATGGGGGACAAGCCCCTCTGGGCCTCAGTGAAGCTCCCCCACATCCCCCTCCTTGGCCTGGGGCTCCGAGGGTCAGGATGGAGTGGACCCTGGGGCTGGGGGAGCGGGGTCCAGTGGAGGGAGCCCCAGTGCTGGGCAGGACCCCGCAGCCACCCAACACCCGAGCTCACTGCCCACGAGTAGACTGGCCCCCCAGCAGCCTGTCCAGGGACACTTACCACAAGTTTCCACGCCTGTGCCGTCCAGTGTGGTGCCTCTGGCTACGGGTGGCTTTTGGGAGCACAAATGTGGCAAGTGTGACTGAAGAAGTGAGCTTGCACCTCTTGATTAAGTTAGGGGTGGCCAGCCCAGGCGGCTCGCTGCCGTGGGGACCCGCCCGGTCACTGGACCCTTTCCTCACTTTCTCTGCTGTAACCTGGCGTTGAGCCCCCGGAAAGCAGCAGTTTGTTCTGGAAACTCTGCCTTTGTTGGGAGGGGTGAGCTCTTTGGAGCTCTGGCCCCCATGAGCACCTTGAAATGTTCTCACGACTCGGGGGCCCCTGAGCTCCGTTGAGAAGCTCTGGTTGAAGCGTCGTGGTGACAGTTGTGGTGATGGTCTTAGTGACGTTCACAGCCCTTCCCAGGCGAGCTGTGCAAGAGGGGCTCCGGAAGGCCCCCAGCAGCAGGGAGCTCCCCTCTGCTCCCCGGCAGTGCAGACGGTTCCTACCCGGCCTCAGCCACTGGCAGTCTGCACGGCCACCAGAGTGTCCCCACGGGCACCTCGTATAGGAGAGGTGAAAGTTAGAGCAAGGTCTGTGACGCTTGGTCCCTGGGTCACCGCTCCGGTCCCCATGCCCCAGCAGACACGAGGGGGGTTCAGGATGGCATCAGGGCTTCTCTGGGACAGACCCCTGTCCCCACCTGATGGGAAGGAGGGAGTGGAGGGCCCACTGATGGCCCACAGGACCCTCCTCTTTGCAGCCCCATTGCTCCTTCCCAGCAAACTCGCTCCACACGTGAATTTGGCATCTCTGGCTCTGTTTCCAGACACGAGCACCCATGGGCTCTCCCACTACCGCTCCCCCAGCCCCCACTGCCCTGCCTCACACGCGTCCACATAAACACGCACAAGAGGTTAGGACTGACCACACTTCCTGCTGTATTCTTGCAGAAAACGTGAGCCAGTGAAGGGCCTCCGTGGACCGCATCGCTCGGGTGGAATGGTTCCAGACATGACGGCTCGCTGAGCAGCTATAAACAGGCTTCTTGAATTCAATTGCGGCTTTTCATGAAGAGAGGTAGTGCCTGTCATCACCATGTCAGACGGTACCTCTGTCCCTCTGGCTCTGCTGACGGTCAGGGAGAGGGGGAGGGCGAAGAGGTGGAAAGGCCTTGTCTGTGCGATCCTGCCGCCGTGATAACGAGCGTCACCGCCGCGAGCGGCGGCATCCTCAGAGCTGACGCGAGCACGCGCTCACTGCCACGGACTGGGCCAACTCTCCCGTTTTCTCCCCACGGAGCCCCTATTGCGTCAGATGGTAGTATTGTCCCCATTCCCGGACATCTTCAAGGTTAGAGCAAATTGCCACTGTTTGCACCCCCATCACTAAAGAAGATGCGTGGCCCTTGATGGGTTTCTTCGGACTTTGGGGGCAACACAGTCCTTGTTCAAGGGTGTTGCTCTTACCCAGTTGCTGAGTAGCCCATCGGCCATCAGTGCTGAGCGAGCCCCAGGGCAAGAGATGCTGCTGCAGAGGCACCGACGGCCACAGAAGCTGCTCAGCCCCTTGACACACAGGAAAGGGCAGTTCTCGGGGCCCCAGACGTGACTGTAGCAAGTATGGGCACCGCGTGGCCTGAAGAGCCGGGACAAGAGAGTTAGGGCATGGGGCGTCTGCCACAAACTATATTCCAGTCTGAGAAAAAGCACCCAGTTTGCCACTGGGTCTTACACTGCAGGAAGGGCATCGGGGGCTGAGGGGAACTGAGCTGCTCAGTCCTGAGCAACGTCTCCCGTGACCATGAGGCTGAGCGCGCACAGCACGGGCCCGTCCGCAGCGGGAAGTGATACAGACAAAAACCCGGGCTCTGGCTCATGCTGGCTGGGTGACATGAGTGGGCAACTCCACTTTTTGTGGTCTTGCAGCTCCTCCCGCAGCCCCGCCTACGGCCCCATGTAGAACCCCGTGTCAGCGGGAGCTGAAGAAGAGATGGGGGCTGTTTCACAGGTGCTCGTGCACCCGGTGTCGCAGGTGGCCTGCTGTGTGTGTGCGACAAGCCAGCCAGGACCCTTCCTGGAAGCAGGGGATGCGGGAGACCCTGCCAGGGACAGCGCTTCAGGTGTCTCATGTGCTCACCGTCTGCTTCAGTCTGGCTCGAACCCAAGTGAATTCGGTGAATCCATCCTCCAGCCGAGGTTCCCTGCATTCACCGCCCACCCCCTCTGGGCTGGGAGGGAGCCCAAGTCCGCGGCAGCCTGTCCCCCTTTGCAGAGCCTGTGAAGAAGGGCTGAGCTCTCACAAGTGGACGGTTACACAAATGGGAGAATTTCAGACGGTGGGAAGTTCTGTGAAACAAAATAGAGAAACCGAGATGCGTAGGCAAATAGATGAGCAATTGCTAATAAATTTGAGGATTTGGTACATTCCAGATGGTTCCCAGCCCTTCACATGCGTCAACTCATGTAATTCTCACAAGGACAAGGAGGCGGAGGCGCAGGGAGCCCGAGCAGCTTGTCCAAGGACACAGACGGCGGGTGCAGGGTCCGTCTGGCTGTGTGGGCAGGTTCCCGCCAGGTTCCCACGGCATGCTGCCTTCTGATTCTGGTATGCTCTTGACCTTCCTGATCAGCATTCTAAAAGCCATCCTTTATTTTTTTTTAAAATAGTTTATTGTCAAATTGGTTTCCATACAACACCCAGTGCTCTTCCCCACAAGTGCTCTCCTCCATCACCACCACCTCTTTTCCCCCCTCCCCCATTCCCTTCAACCCTCAGTTCATTTTCAGTATTCAATAGCCTCTCAAGTTTTGCGTCCCTCTCTCTCTCCAACTCTCTTTCCCTCTTCCCCTCCCCCTGGTCCTCCATTAGGTTTCTCCTATTCTCCTGTTAGACCTATGAGTGCAAACATATGGTATCTGTCCTTCTCCGCCTGACTTATTTCGCTTAGCATGACACCCTCAAGGTCCATCCACTTTCCTACAAATGGCCAGACGTCATTCTTTCTCATTGCCATGTAGTACTCCATTGTGTATATAAACCACATCTTCTTGATCCACTCATCAGGTGATGGGCATTTAGGCTCTTTCCATATTTTAGCTATTGTTGACAGATAAAAGCCATCCTTTAAAAAAAAAAGAATAATTCCCATTCCTATTTAAGATCACATAAATTGGTCCACCTTCTTGATTCCAAAAGAAGACCATCGATATTTTATAAATAAAAGAGCAAGCCCCGCGTTCAGTTGATTCAAACCTGTGTGGTGAGCAAGTGTCTTCTTTTTTCCGGATGAGTGTCTGGAACTTTCTTCTCATCAGGTGCTGAGGAGCCAAAGAGGTTTGTGCCAAGAAGTTGTGCAGGCCCCCTGTTACTCTGGAGCTGAAGCTAAGTGCGGGGGCCCGATGTGCCGACACAGGCTGATCGCGGTGGTGCTGCTTGATGCTGGCAGGAAGCAGGGACCTCCCGGGAAGACCCCGTGGTGCATGTTTGTTTTCAGGCCCATCTCACAGGAGTCAGTCGGCTGTGGAGCCGTGAGGAGATTTATCGCTCAGACATTGTTCCATCAACAGCCCCCCATAAAGCCTGCCCTTCTCTGTCAGCTCTTCTCCATCTCTCACTGCCTTTCCTCCCTCGATGGGGCTGCCTTGCAGGGCAGGCCGTGCTCACACAGAAGGACAGGCAGGTGGCTGTGACCACAGTGCTCCTGTGGCCTCCAGTGACGGGGGGCCACTCTTGTGGGCTGTTAGAAGGGACTTAGGTAGATACTTAGGAACCTCTGGGCACTGACTAGGGAACCAGGCTTGCCTGGAAATCATGAAGAAAGAACAGGAGAAGGCACAGAAATGTCTTCCTTCTGCCCCGAACTGCCCAAGAGAAGAGACCAGAACTGTTCACTTCCCAAACTTTTTGACTTGCAGCCCGTTGAGAACTTTCTCAGCAGACCACTAACCACTACTTCTTCCTTTTGTGCCTACTTCCCTCTGTCTTGTTTGTGCCCCTCACACCACATGTAAAGCAGGCCTGTCCTAGCTCAGGGGGACAAGAAACGCCACCTGGGGAGCAGAATCACAGGAGTTCTCCACCAGGAGGGGAGAGGGAAGAGGTCGATGCGGGGCGGCATGCGTGGATGCATCCGTCAAGCTCTTTCCTCCCACGGAAGGCAGGCAGAAGGTGCAGTTATGCGGAGGGACAGTTTGTGAATATGACTTCATCGACAGAAAGGCCAGTCTCAGGAGGACAGAGATATCAGAGGGGTCTTTGAGAGAATACCGCCCCATTGGTTAAAATTCTTGACATACCTGTCTCTTTACTCACCAACGAGCCACAGCTTTGGTTGCACATTAGAAGAAAGGCCATCACGACGTTCTGCTCTGGGTCACACAGCTGGAGAAGTGGCCTGTTTCCCACATTCACATGGGCATTTCCTCTCTTTGAACTACGTTTGGATTTCATGTTTAGAGAACTTTAGAGAAGTCTCCGCAGATGTTCTCATGGCTCACAGCCCACGGGAGAAGCGAGCGCTTCAGTAAAGAACCAACCTTCATGATCTCTGAGATGACTGGGGCATATTAGAATACCACAGACAGAAGTGTAAGGCACATGACACACCGTGAATATCTACATCACACATAACGGGTCAAGAATGAGGACCCCTAGTTCATAAAGTACCCATAGAATTCATTAGAAACAGACAATTCCAATTTCTGGAAAATCAGTAAAGTTCTGATCTTAAGCTACTCCTTGAAAAAAAGAAAACCACTGCTGAAACCACATGAATGGATATTCAGCTCCACAATAATCAAATAAAGAAAATCTTAAACAATGAAATATGATTTCTATCATTTTTGTTTTTTCTTTGTTTTAATTTTTTAATGTTTATTTACTTTTGAGAGAGAGGAAGGGAGCATATGAGTGGGTTAGGGCTGACTGCACAGAGGCTCACGTGGGCTGTGAACCCAGGAACCAAGAGGTCATGACCTGAGTCTAAGTCAGTGGCTTAACCAACTGAGCCACCCAGGTGCACCCCCCCCCCACTAATTTATATCAATTTTGTTAAAAAAAAAAAAAGTAAACCACCTAGTATTGAAACTTATGTACAATGCTTCTCGGACCATATAATGTAAATCTTCTCTGTATTATGAGCCAGAAAGTTCTTCATAATCCTTTTTCTTTTTTTTAAATTTTTTAATGTTTTATTTATTTTTGATGGAGGTGGCAGAGAGAGAAGGAGACACAGAACCGGAAGCAGGCTCCAGGCTCTGAGCTAGCTGTCAGCACAGAGCCTGACGTGGGGCTCGAACCCACGAACATGAGATCATGACCTGAGCCGAAGTCAGACGCTTAACCGACTGAGCCACCCAGGCGCCCCTCCTTTTTCTAATAAGAACTAATTGTGAGGAAAAAATCAGAGGTACACGCAAAAGTTTTATCTCAGGGGAGCCTGGGTGGCTCAGCTGGTGGAGCATCTGACTCTTGATTTTGGCTCAAGTCACGATCTCAGGGTTCTGAGATCAAGCCCCACATAGGACTCCACTCTGGGTGTGGAGCCTGCTTAAGGTTCTCACTCTCTCCCTCTACCTCTCATCCTTGCTCATGCATGCATGCATGCATGCTTTCTCTCTCTAAAAAAGTTTCATCTCAAAGTGTTTATAAAAATAGAAAAAAATTCAAAGCTGATGGAATGGCAAATGAGAATACATCTATATGATGTAATATTATCAGACTATTAAATAGAAGCTTTAGGTCATTTAAGTATGAAAAATGTCCAGATAAGAAATCAGTACAAATGAAATATTGGGGAAAATCCCAAATACTTGGAAATTAACAACATACTTTTATATAATTATTGAGTCAAAGAAAAATCATGATGGCTATTGTAGACTATTTAAAACTGAATAAGATAATAAAAATTATACAATACTAAAAATAATCTAGAAGAAGGCAGAGAGGGTGAGCAGAGAAATACAAATCAGAGGAAAACAACAACAACAAAAAACATGGAAGGTCGAAATCTACCCGCATCAACAGTGAGCAAGCTCTGGGATTTCACTACACCGGTCTTAGTATCAAAACCTCACAGCTCTTAATGCTTTTCATAGAACAGAAGAAAGGTTGAAAAGGGATGACCCAATGTACCATTTGAAGAAGCAAGAAAAAGAGGAGCAGAGCAGACTACCTGTTCATTGTCTATTGCTGTGGAACAAATTCACAAATTGAGCAGCTGAAACCAGCAAACACATATTGTTCCCTGTCTGGGTGGGTCAGGGGCCGGGACACTTCCCCTGGGTCTTTGGCTCAAGGTCTCACGAGGCTGATATCCGATGTCAGCGACTGCATCCTCATTAGGAGGCATCACAAGGGCAAGATCTGTGTTCCCTCTGTTTCCTTTCCTCTGTGTGACTCAGGTCCTCTTGTTCCCGGTGGCGGTGGGCCGGGGACCAACCTCAGCCCCCACACCCCCCACGGCCCCTCTCCTCATAGGCCCTCCACAGTACAGTTTTATATTTCACAATGACAAACAAAACAGTCCAAATGTCCACTTACAGATGACTGGATAACAACAGCACAGTATAGCCACGTGGTGGAATATTATTCAGCAGTAAAAAGGAGTGTGTTGTGGTGTTGAAACAATGTGAATGAATCTCAAAATTCTTTTGCTTGGTGAATGAAGCCAGGCACAAAAGAGTGTATACCATATGATCCCATTTATGTAAAACTTTAGAAAATACGCTCTAATCTACAGTACTAGGAAGCATCTTGTGATGGCATGAGATAGTGTGAAGGGAAAGAAGTGGTCTTTAGGAGAAAATTGGGCAGCGATGGAAATGTTTGGGATCTTGAGTGTGGTGGTGGTTCATGGATGTATATGCCTGTCAAAATGTCAGGTTGTATACTTTTTTTTTTTTAATTTTTTTACATTTTTTTTGAGAGACAGAACACAAGTGGGGGAGGGGCAGAGAGAGAGGAAGGCACCAAATCCGAAGGAGGCTCCAGGCTTTCAGCTGTCAACACAGAGCCCGATGTGGGGCTCAAGCCCACAAACCATGGGATCATGACCTGAGCTGATCAGACACTTAACCGGCTGAGCCCCCCAGGTGCCCCTCGAATTGTATATTTTAGGTTTGTGTGATTTATTGTGTATAAATAACTCTTCAAGACATTTGTAAATAAATAAAATCAATATATTGCAAAGAAAGAAAATAGTGTCTTAAATCTTGATGCCTCAAATGTTACCTTCTTGACTAGTTGGACACATGATCTTGGATGTTCCCCCCAAATATTCCTTAGAGTCTCCCTGACTGCTCACAGGTACTGTTTGTCCTCAGTTTAAGGACCTGGGTAAGGAGTTCTGGAAGGAGGGTCTGCATCCCCTCAGAACAGTTCTGTCCCCCTGCTGTCCCCAGGTCTCGCTGGCATCTCTAATCCTGTTCACCCAAGTGGCTTCCATCTTGGTGGCTACTCACAGGGTGGATGTTGCCTCCTAGAACTATAACTGTCACCAGCCTTGAGATGCTGCCTTGACGCTCCCTTGTCACCACTCCTTTAGATGGGTTTCCCATGGCTGGCACCTCGTGGCATGTCCTGCTCTCCTTGTACGGCTTTACTCTTCCTGGAGCCCAAAATTGGGAGGCATTCAGAGCAAGATTTAAGCACAGACACAGATTTCACCCAGATTTCTTGCTCTCTTTAAAGACCAGGCATTTATTCTGGATAACATTTTGTACCTGATGATATGGAAAGAAGACATCCAAGTTCCTCCTTCATAATAAAAATATGCATTTCCCAGCACCTGGGTGACTCAGTCCGTTACGTGTCTAATTTTGGCTGAGATCATGATCTCGTGGTCCATGATTTTGAGCCCCACATCAGACCCTCTGCTGACAGCTTGTAGCCTGAAGCCTGCTTCAAATTATGTGTCTCCCTCTCTCTTTGTCCTTCCCCCACTCGCACTCTGTCTCTCTCTCAAAAAAAATAAACATTAAAAAATTTTTTTAAACATGTATTTCCTCTTTATAAAGGACATCACTTTTGTCCCTCAGGAAATTAGCTCGCTAGCCGATTTCATAAGGCTAAGATTGAAACCTCAGATTGGATTGCATATGGCTGTCTGTTACACTTTCTCTACGTCTATAAGCTTCTGACACCCACAGGGAAAAGAATAACATCTGAAATACACTTATTTCTTTTTATTCTTGAGTTAATTTTAAAGGTTTTCAGTGTCACTGGGCTAAGTCATAAACAAGGCAGGTGTAAAATCAATGCTGCCCGTAACTTGCATCAGTCGATACACACCAGTTATCAGTGAATGTGCCAGCTTGCTAAGGCCGACTGTCTTCACGGCCGTGAACAGTTCAGTGTCACCCCAGATGATACAGGTTAACATCTCCAGCTATTCTTTATGAATAAAAGTGACTCCAAGTGACTCTGCCCCCTTCCCAGACACGTAAGCACAAACAGCATGCTTTTTGTTGTAGACTTTGAGTCTGGAGTTCTTTCTTGTCCAGCAAGAGAACGGACGCAGAAATGATAACGAGAGAGGCTAATGTCCAGGCAGAGACAAGAGCCCTAAGTAAGTGTCCTTGCTCTGTATTTATTAACATCAGGAGGCGTACATACATAATGGACATGCAGAAAGAAACATAAAACAGTAAATATTAATTCATGTGTGTGAAAGAAAAGGGGTTTTGAAGGTATGTGGTGTTAAGGGTTAGGGTCAAGACAAATCAACATCTAGGCACCAAACAGGTGGCCGTTTACTGCAGGCACCATATCTGTTTATCTTAACTTTTCTAGGGACTCAGATGAATGGGGCATGGCACCTCAGGGTTAACAAGGCAACTTTCTCGCGGGCTGAGCTGGGGTGCATCGGCCCTTCAGTGGCAGCCTTCCACTTCTACCTCTTCTCAGACACTTTCATCCTGTGGATGCAGCTTTCCATCCTAAGCCTTGTTAACCTGTCAGTGCAAGCTCAGAGAGTTCTTTTTTAAAAAAAAATTTTAGATCTTTATTTATTTGAAAGAGAGAGAGAGAGAGAAAGAAAGAGAGTGTAAGCAGGAGAGGAACAGAGACAGGGAGACACAGATTCCAAAGCAGGCTCCAGGCCCTGAGCCATCAGCATAGAGCCTGATGCAGGGCTTGAACCCAGGAACTGTGAGTTCATGACCTGAGCCAAAGTTGGATGCTTAACTGACTGAGGCACCCAGGTGCCCCTCAGAGAATTATGTATCCCCCACATGTTTTCAAAGATTTCTTCAGTGGTGGACACTCAGTGCTTGCTAGGCCCTGGAGGAATTGGTCAGGAGCTGGTAGGCAGCAGGAGGGTGTCACCCATGGGCCTGTGATGTCTGTAGGTCCCTCCCTCCTCTACTGTCTCAGGATGTGCAGGCTCCAGAGCTGCACCAGGCTTCAGCTGCAGAGTCATGAGAGTAGTCATCTTCACTGAGCTTCCAGAGTTGGTTGTCATGCCTCTGGAGCCTCCAAATAGTGGATGTTGAACAATTAAACAGTGGAATTCAGCTGCTACAGTTAGAGGGGGACATTTGATGTTGTGAAAGAAGAAGAGTCTTGAAGACCACAGACTCTGTGTGGGTTGAGATGTGTGTCCTCTACCTACATCTATCTTATTCACTAATATCATCATCATCACCATCATCATCATCATCAACGTTACCACCATCACCATCACCATCACCATCATCACCATCACCATCATCATCACCATCGCCATCATCATCACCATCACCATCATCACCATTATCATCATCACCATCATCATCACCATCAACACCATCACCATCATCACCATCACCACCATCACCATCATCATCACCATCACCATCATCATCACCATCACCATCACCATCATCATCATCACCATCATCACCATCACCATCATCACCATCACCATCATCATCACCATCACCATCATCATCACCATCACCATCACCATCATCATCATCACCATCACCATCATCATTATCACCACCATCATCACCATCACCATCATCATCACCATCATCATCACCATCATCATTACCATCAACACCATCATCACCATCACCATCATCATCACTATACCATCATCATCATCACCACCATCATCACCATCATCACCATCACCATCATCATTATCACCACCATCATCACCATCAACACTATCACCATCATTATCACCATCATCATTATCATCAACACCATCATTACCATCACCATCATCACCATCACCATCACCATCATCACCATCATCACCATCACCATCTGTCTATTTCAAAAAGGAAACAGTGTTTAGAGCAAATTACTTATGCAGAGATGGCACACGGAGTGCTCTCGATCATGCTTACAGCACGATCATGCTTAGAGCCATGATTGTGCCCTTGTGATCCTGGCTAGACCATTCCTCCTTCCTTCTCTGCTTGATGAGTCCAGGAGGTGAAGGCCCACCTGCCTTGCCTTCACATGTATCTCTACTGTGAAAATGTGTAGCATATCCTGAAATGCTGCCGTTCTGTTCCCATACAATATCCAGACTCAGGCATGGAGGAGTGGGTGGACCTTTCACCTAGCCAGCCAATAGGAAGGTGAGTGGTTGCAGAGAATAGAGAGAAGGTATCTGCGGGCCACTCCAGGTATGGGGCTAGTGGTCCAAGGCCAGCGATATGCCTGGGACATTCTCATAGCCTTCTGCAGCATCCTTCCAGTCCTTCCCTGCAGGGCCATCTGGGTGTTCCATCTTCACCTCTGAGTATATGACTGCAGGTTCCTGGTGGAAACCCCACAAACCGTGAGTACCTAAGGACAGGTGAGGACAAACAGAAGGGAGAGAGAGCCAGAAAAGGAGACCTACCTCAGCCTCCTTATGTGTCCTTGGTGAACATACTGTTGGATTGGATGAGGAAAGAAAAGTATTAGACTGTGGGGGACAACTTACAACCTATTCACGATGCACTTGTTTTTGCTCTGCTGCCTGAGCTCCGGACCACTCACTCTGCTGAACTCCCCGCAGCCTCAGACAGAACATCCCTTCCCCACACACTGGTAAAACCTTCCCCTGCCCCCAAAATGCCCAGTGTGACTTTCCCAGTGATTTCCTTCTTTCTCCATGGCTCATTGCTCCAGCAAAGTGAGTCCCTGCCCCATCCCACCCCCACTCAGGGCCTCTGTGGCCACACTGATTAGGGGAAGGCAGCACTTGTGGTTCAGTCTGTGCGGGGAAAGTGGAAGAGGCTGGAGTGGGGGTTGGCATGCTAAGACCACATGGGAAATTTCCAGTGAAGATTTTGAGTGAAGGATTAATAAAATCCAGTGTGTGTGTTTCTTCTATCTTTCCAAGGGGTCCTCTGGATCTCTTTCATGCATTTATTCAGCCACCAGTGGAAAATAACCTTAAAAATTTTTTTTAGTGTTTATTTATTTTTGAGAGAGAGAGACATAGAATCTGAAGCAGGTGCCAGGCTCTGAGCTATTAGGACAGAGCCTGACATGGGGCTCAAAGACACTAACTATGAGATCATGACCTGAGCCGAAGTCAGACACACAACCAACTGAGCCCCTCAGGTGCCCCGACAATAACCTTCAATTAAGCACTGGGAAGCTGAAAAGGCAGAGAAATCACTACAAGCTCAGTCCCTGCACTCAGAGAACCTATAATTTTTAGGGGGGAAATGGGCACGGAAGCAAATGCAACAAGTGTTATGGATGTGAAGACCGAGGTACAGACATGACTCTGTTCTTGTTCCAAAGGCTGGACACAGGGAGGGCTGGTGGGAGCCATCAAAGGTTTCTCAGACATACCTGAACTATGTCTTGACATATGAGCAAGAATCACCAGGTAAACTAGGTGGGGGTAAGGCCATTCCGGGACAAATAAGACACTTGAGCACCAAAGCATGCGACAGCCCAGTTTGGTCAAGAAAAATGGGAAAGGTCTGCAGGGCTGGCGTAAGAACAGAGCTTTGAGGAGGGGAGAGCAGGGGTCTGGCTTTGGAAGGAAGAGTCGCTGAGGCAGTTAATCTAGGTGAGGGTGTGATCAGCAGTCGGGTCTCAGAGGGGCTGTGCTGGAAACAGAGTGTTGGGGGGCTGAGGAGGAGATTAGGAATAAAGAGACCAGTTAGGAGAATTATGATTGCCAACACCTTAGGTGAGTGGCTTACACTAGCAATTACTGGCCATGCAGCTTTTCAAAAAATATTTGAAGATATCCATAGTTTCCTAAGCATTGAACTAGATGGTACTGATATGTTCCTGAAAAACGATGGTGTCTGTCCTCAGAGACTTTATGAGGCTCTGGTGGCAGTGCATACGGGTAGGTGGGCGGGACACGGTCCTACAACAGCAGCGCGAGAGGAACGGAAGATGTCTTCCTTCCGGATCTCACTCATATTTGGGAGGCCTGACCAGAGGCCCCCTCGGATCCACTCACACATGCTGCCTCACCTTCTGTGTGCTGGCCGCTCCGGATCTGGGAATAAACCAGGCTGTCATCGCCAGGAATCACTGTGAGGGAATAGACCATAGCTGTTGTAGTCAAGAGACCATGTTCTAGATTATTTTCAGCCACTGAGTTCATAAGCACCTTCTGTCTCAGACACAGTGTGCCAAGAATGTCATTTTAAAATTGAATACGACTCTGGGGTATCTGGGTGACTCACTTGGTTAAGTGTCTGACTCTTGATTTCAGCTCAGGACATGATCTTATGGCTCATTAGTTTGAGCCCCCATGCCGGGCTCTTGGCTGACAGTCTGGAGCCTGCTTGGGATTCTCTCTCTCCCTCTCTCTCTGTTTCTCCTCTACTCGTGTTCTCTCTCTCTCTCTCTCTCTCTCTCTCTCTCTCTCTCTCTCTCTCTCAAAATAAATTAATAAACTTAAAGAAAAGGCATGTGACTCAGCCATGGGCTGTTGCTCAGTCTTCCTCCCAGCCTGAGCCCGGCTCAGTCTTCCTCCTCCTGGAGTGTCCCTGGAGCCCTGAGCACATTAGGAACCCCTCACCGTTACTGTACACGGGCTGCAGCTCCATTAGGGCTGCCGGCTCAGAATGCATGGGCCACTGGGGTCCTGTGCGGGAGGGTCCAGACCAGGAAGGCTCCTGATGCTCGTTGGGGTTGCCCCTGTGACAGATGGGGAGAGACAGAAGCCAGAGAAGTATTTCTGGGTCATACCGAGTCTCAGGGAAGCCAGTGTCTGGGAGGAGCCCGACGTGGTTCACGGCCACCTGCCCCCAGTGCGTGTGGCTCTCCAGAAAACCCAGAAGGCGTGTGATGCCAGATGCAGATGCAGCCCCAGACAGTGTTACAGTAAAAGTAGACAGAGGCAAGGTCAGCAGGCAAAAGTGCACCATCTCAAGGTCTTTTTGATACAGTAAACACTTGTTTTTGCCTGATTTTTTTTATTGTTTTCAAAATTTTAAATGGTTAAACCCTGATACACAAAGACTTTTGCATTCCCACAGATCTTGACCTTGGCCTTTTTTCAAAGGTCCCTTTCAATGTTCCAGCTCATATTACAATAATTTACCTTTCCCATAAAGTACCACAAAGACTACAGGAAAAGGGTTGAGTTTTTCCCCCCTTTTGTTTCCTTCTGTGAATAATATTGTGAATCGGGCACTGATTGCTCTCAAAAAGGATTTTCTGAATGAATGTGTCATGGAGGAGCGAGCCTAGGAAACAGTGAGGGGCAGCCATGTGAAAGAGAGTGCCATTAAGGTGTCACTGGTCACCTCTCTGCCAGAACACATGTAAGGAAATAGCAGATTAACATGGACAGCAAAGGACATGAGTTCTGAGTATAAGTAGGTCTAAGTGAGTAGGATTTACAATTATGACTGAAAATGGCTTTTGCCAATCTCATTTTTGGATTTCGTGAGAATTGGAAAAGGTTAATGAGTGGTCCAGTCAAATATTTTTTAATGTGCATAATTCGTGCCCCTGTCTGTTATTATAAATAAATCATGTAGATGTTGTCGGCACAAGAAGCAGAGAACTCACCTGGGTGCCCCAGCGGCAGCAACTCCTTCTGAAAAACAAACAAAAAGATCACTGATGGCGGGGGAGCTGTAGGTAATGTGCCCCTACTTTAGAATGTCCTTTCCCAGAAATCAGATTCATTCTGGATTTCAGCTACGGCAGATCTTAGAGAATGTCTGGCTATGTGTCATGTCACGGATGAGGAAGGTGGGACCTTGAAAAGTATTTGCCCAGGGTCATACTGAGTGAAAACAGCACGCACTCCAAGGAGGGGTGGCCACGTAGCACAAGAGAAGACAACTTCGTATTTAACTCCAGGTCTAATGCTTCCTCATTCCCTCTTCTCTGTCCATCTGTGGCCCTGGGGGAGACAGAGCCCAAGAGACGGTTTCCCACAATGTGAATCAGTGGGGCTCCCATAACAAGCCCAGGATTCTGTAACCGTGGCCCTTGCCAACCCAACTGTAGGCACAAAGTCTTTTCTCCACACCTCGTCTTTCTTTCTCTTTCACCTGGCTGATTCCGGCTTATCTTTCCTCCTTCAGGACTTTCCCTGGTCGGAGCAAGCTATATGAAGTGACCTAACTCCACGCACGTAGAACCCTGCAATATTAGATTCACTGTATTGGATGGTAATTGCCCATCTGTATGTTTTTCTCTAAGTCTCTTCACCATGAAAGAGTGTGTTACTTGACGCTGCAACTCATCTTACATATTTTTGTATTCTCAGTGGCTAGAATGTTAAAGATATTCAACAAAGATTTGTTAAACATGGGACAAGTTGAAGTATGCACTTTGAAGACTAAAAAAAAAAAGGACCAGTTGATAATGTTATAGTAGGTGCTTACATGTAAACGTAATCTAGAGCCTGCTTAGGATTGTGTGTCTCCCTCTCTCTCTGCCCCTCCCCCACTCGTGCTCGCTCTCTCTCTCTCTCTCTCTCTCTCTCTCTCTCTCTCTTTTTCAAAAGGAAATAAACATTAAAAACCCCATTTTTTTTTTTGATCTGGAGGTCAGAAACTCTTGCGGTGTCTGCATGGAGCACATAAAATGATGGGTGCTAATCTTGCCTTCCCTGTGTTGTCTGCTATTGCATTGACTGAGCAATCTGTTTTTTTGAACATTATCAACTTCAACAGTAAAGTGTCAATGTCTGCACTTGTCATATGTTACTAATTAATAAGTGCCACCCCCACAGGGAATGAGATAGAGAGGGTAGTTTTGAAAGTAGGATGTGCAACCAGCCTTCCTTAAGTCCCCAAGGTGCAGTGGGGAGAATTTGGAGTCAAAGGCTAGGAAGAGCCCCAGGTGAGGCCTGACTCTAATGCTCAATAGATATATGAATTTGGAAAGTTGACTTCAGTTATGAAATATCCTCATTTTTCATCTCTAATATGGTGATAATAATATTGATTGAATTGGATGTAGTTATTGAACAACTGGGATAAGTAGATAAACTATAAAATTCATATAATGGGTTCTAAATGAATGACACATTTTATAATGAATACTGTTGGCATTAGTGCTTTTATTCTCTTTATATATTTATTTATTTTTTAATGTTTTGCTTATTTTTGAGACAGAGAGATTCAGAGCATAAGCTGGGAGGAGCAGAGAGAGAGGGAAGTACAGAATCAGAAGCAAACTCCAGGCTCTGAGCTGCCAGCACAGAGCCCAATGTGGGGATCGAACCCACAAACATGAGATCATGACCTGAGCTGAAGTCAGAGGCTTAACTGACTGAGCCACCCAGGTGCCCCATCTCTTTATATACTTAAAAAGTCATATACACACGTGATTTTATAGGTTACGTTATTTAAGAAAATACTAGGTAGCTTTAAAATATCAGTTACTGAGATCAGGAACACGACAGGGTTGTCCAATCTCACCACTGCTGTTTAACATAGTGCTGGAAGTCCTAGCATCAGCAATCAGACAACAAAAGGAAATAAAAGGCATAAGAATTGGCAAAGAAGAAGTCAAATTTTTACTTTTTGCTGATGACATGATACTCTACATGGAAAACCCAATTGACTCCACCAGAAGCCTTCTAGAACTGATCAATGAATTCAGTAAAGTTACAGGATACAAAATCAATGTACAGAAATCAGTGGCATTCCTATACACCAAAAATGAAGCAGCTGAAAGAGAAATCAAGAAACTGATCCCATTCACGATTGCACAAAAAACCATCAAATACCTAGGGGTAAACCTAACCAAGGATATAAAAGACCTATATGATGAAAACTATAGAAAACTTATGAAAGAGATTGAAGAAGACAGCAAGAAATGGAAAAACATTCCCTGTTCATGGATCAGAAGAATAAACATTGTGAAAATGTCATTACTACCCAAAGCAATCTACACATTCAATGCAATCCTCATCAAAATTGCACCAACATTCTTCTCAAAGCTAGAACAAACTATTCTCAAATTCGAATGGAACCTCAAAAGACCTCGA